>NC_081191.1:72901558-73201558 GCF_902713425.1 Acipenser ruthenus | reverse complement strand
ATTTTAACCATGTTCTACATGGTTATCTGTGCTTTAGCATAAACTATAGTATTACATTTAAATAAAACTTTACCAGATTACTTTAGCTAACAAATGTTTTTTTATTTATTTTATTTATTTATTTTAAGATGTGAAACTACCCAGAGACAAATGTTGAGATGACACAGTATTTTGAAGTGGCTTTGAGTTCTGGTGCATTTCTTGTTTGGCTATGTTTCTGTGATCGATCCTGGACAAGTCTTGTGATATCTTGTGTCAATTCCATTGCCTCTACCTGCTCTTTAGTGTAATATAAAAGTATGTGTGTTTTTTTTTTTTTTTTTTTTCAAATCAACAACAGGTACCCTTGAAATATTTCCTATATAATATTATGTTATATACAATCAATAATTCATATGGTGTAAACTTTAAGACATATACTTAATTGTTTTCTAAATCATAAACAGATGCTTGTTTGACTTCAAAACTACAAGTACTGTTTTAAGGGTGTCTAAAATACCATATTGACTAACTAAGCACAATAACTGCAGTTCTCTTACAACTAGATAGCAAGCAGGAATATAATAGAGGATCATGAAGCTGGGAATTGTCTGGGAATGCATTCATCAAGCAAATTAACTCCATCCACTGACGATGGCTGTTGGAAGTAACTGATGGGAATTTTAAGGTCATTATATTTTATTAAAGTCATTTAAAAAGCTTCTATCCCTCTGCCCTTTACATTTGCAACCATGCTTTTATTTTTCGGTGGAGATCTTCACTTCCCCAGGCCACTGTTAACGTGCTGTGTGTTTATTCCCTCCCTGCTCTGTATTTTGATTCAGATTCCGGTTCCAAAACTATTTATAAAAACATGTCCTTTGTCAATGTGTGAACATACAGTATATAAGACATACATAAACAATGCAGCTTTTGCGATGATCTGACAATATTGTCCAATCTATATGAAATCTCCATGTAAAATTAAAGATAACATTTGTTTTAGGGGGGTAGGTGGCTGATTGTGGCCATGTGTTGCATTGTGCCCTGCACACTTTTAGAGGACAAAAAGAAACTAAGGTGGGGCAATGTAGCCATCCGTATATTGTGTTTGTGTACTGTTATTCCCATACTGTAATTCCTGCTGTCTGTCTGTGTTTACGTGCTGTTTGTTTATTCCTTCCACGCTCTGTATTTCCCGCCGATGCTTTATTTACCTTTGTCTGTCAGGCTGTATGTGTGCATTCTGTGTCTCACCTGTAACTGTTGTCTGCCTGTCCTCATTGGTCCTAGTGTGCGGCTGAGGGCCAATGGGATGTGTCTGAGCCCTGGTACTCTATTTGCATTCGGGGGGGGGCTGAGGTTATAAGCAGGCGCTACGCCACGATTTTGTGTTGTTATTGGAATAAAGTGGTTGAATGTGGAGAAACAGACAGAGCAGTGGACTCTGGGGGTGCGAGATAACATCTGAAAATAAAGTGTGTCCCTCCTATTTTCTGCCTCATGCTGAAACACTACAGTACTCTGTAAATGGTGTAGCTACACTAAAATGTATCTGGTTTATTTGTATATTTTATTCTAGATATTCCCCATGCACATTTGTGCAGCGTATTAATTACAGTTTGGATGGGGTTTTTTGCATTTTAAAATTACCACATAAATATCACAGATACTTGTTTTTTTTTCAATATTCTGGTCTATGGGTTGGTTCCTATGATTATTCTAACTTGTTCCTTTTTTTTCAGATCATCTAAACTTTAGGCCCTGTCCACACTACATAACCGATCACGAGCCCTGTACTCAAAAATATTTTCATAAATCCAGCTCAAAGTGTCCACACTAAAGTACCGTTTCATGTTTAGTCGGGCTTAATGCGTACACACACTATTAAAATTGTTTGGTTACAGTTCCTAGCAGCGCAATGGACTGTGGGACTTAATACGATAGTATCCCACCATGCACTGTCTGTTTACAACCTTGCAAATGTGGAGCCCGTGCCCACGGAAGACATTGCACTTCTTAGCATGAACGTTATGGGTTTATTTAAATACAGGTAAATTTGTATCATAATGTGTTCATTTCGTTTTGAACTGTGAAATTCTTCTTGACCTATTTCATCGCTCCAGATATCAATGTGCCTTGATTTTGGCATTTGATCACTTGGCTCCATGATCCACCATTTTACAACAAGCCTCGGAAATTGTATACAGTACAGCATTAGTGATAGTCGTTCTCAACTCCTTCAGGCGCCTGTTCTGAGTTCTGTATTTGTAATGTTCACGCGCCAAAACATCAGAAAGCGTTTGGGGATATTGGAGGATACACAAAAAATGTAGTTCGGTATGTAACTATCACTATTATCTGCTGTATTATTGAATTGTGGTTTGTCACACTTGAACAAAAGTTATTGTATTTCTTGCTCTTATTGTATTACTTGTATTGTAACACTTGAAATGTATTTGCTTACGATTGTAAGTCGCCCTGGATAAGGGCGTCTGCTAAGAAATAAATAATAATAATAATTACAGCATCCACACTTCTGACAAACCGCACTACCCGATGGGATCTAATTTAGAACCAGATTCGAGACTACCCCCTGAGGTGGTTTTGAGTCCGATTCTCAAGTATGGTATTAAACGCTGTGTAGTGTGGATGCTTACCGTATTTAACACTTGTAAGCCGGTTTAAAGGCATAGTGTGGACATGGCCTAATTATCTTTTGATTAGTATTCTGCAATTGGGACTAATCTTGATCAGGCTTTTTAGTCCAGAAGTAAGTCTGCTTGAAGGAGTAAATCACAGGTGCTCTGCAATTGATCCATCTAACTTATGCCTTATGTTAATGTTAGGAGAAAAGGGAAGAATGTTCCGATATGTCTTTAATTAATAATTATGTGAAAATGCTGCTCATATCCACAGGCTCAGTCAATGAGAATAGCCATGAACAAAACCATGAGGAGTAACTTCAGGGAGAAGTCACATCTTTGATTACTCTGAAATTTCATGTGAAAAGCAATCATCAGACACTAAAGGAGATTACAAATGAGCAGAATCATTTTCCTTCTTTGTTTCTTAAAGTTTACTGTATCATGTTTTATGGACTGTGACCGATTCATCTGTCTATGTCAAATACAGTAGGACACCGCTACATCCTTGAGGTCTGAATATTAAAGACTAAAACTGTTAACCCCAAAATGCTTTCTCCAAACAATGCCAACATTTTTGATAGCAGTTAGGTCTAGAGCACCTGTGAACTCCCTTGAAGCAATGGATTCAGTGCTGTGCACTGGTTTATCTAGCTCTGGTGCTGGAGCTCTTGACATGTTTTTAAGCAAATCATTCATAACTATGTGACAGAAACAGTTCTTGTTTTACATCATTCTTTAATGTTTTTTTGAACTTGCAGAGAACGGTTTTGATATTTTAAATTGATGCGTTGCTGATGTTAATTTGGTTGTCTACTTGGCTGGGTCTTGTTAAATAGATTTTTAATCTCAAGTGGATCCTGGTAAAATAAAAGAAGGTTACAAACACACACACACAGATTTTATATATATATATATATATATATATATATATATATATATATATATATATATATATATATATAATCAAGGGTGCCAACAATTTTGGAGGTGACTATATATATATATATATATATATATATATATATATATATATATATATATATATATATATATATATATATATATATATATATATATACACACATATACAGTCACCTCCAAAATTGTTGGCAATTTTCCAACATGTGGCATATATTTGACTGTATTAATGATTCAATGGAATCAACCAAAATTACACATTTCTCAAATTATAAATTTATTTTCAAAACAAAAAGTGTCACAATTATTGGCACCCTCCCTTTGCAAGGATAACGGCATTGAGTCTTTTTCTATAATGTTTAATGAGATTGGAGAACACATTGGGAGGGATCTTAGACCATTCCTCCATACAGAATCTTTCCAGGTCCTTGATATCCTTCGGTCTGCACTTATGGACTGTCCTCTTCAACTGAAACCACAGGTTTTCAATGTGGTTCAAGTCCGGAGACTGAGATGGCCATTAAAATGTTGATTTTGTGGTCAATTAACCATTTCGTTGTGGATTTTGATGTGTGCTTGGGATCATTGTCTTGCTGGAAGATTCACTTGCGGCCAAGTTTCAGCCTCCTGGCAGCGGCAACCAGGTGTTTGGCTAAAGTATCCTGGTACTGGGTAGAGTTCATGATGCAATTGACCTTAAAAAGGGCCCCAGGACCAGTGGAAGCAAAACGGCCCCATAACATCAAGGATCCGCCACCATATTTTACAGTAGGTATGAGGTTCTTTTCTGCACACGCATTCTTCTTTCGATGCCAAACGCACTGCTGTTGTGTGTGGTCAAAGAGCTCTATTTTCGTCTCATCTGACCATAGCGCCCGGTTCCAATCGAAGTGCCAATGCCGTTTAGCAAACTCCAGGTGCTTACGTTTGTTGGCTGCTCTCAATAAAGGCTTTTTTTCTGGCAACCCTTCCAAATAGCCTACTGGCATGGAGGTGGCGTCTAATTGTAGATTTGGAGACTTGGTGACCCCAAGATGCAACCAAGTTCTGTAATTCTCCAACTGTGGCCCTTGGATTTCTCTTTGCCTCCTGAACCATCTGCCTCACTGTGCGTGGGGGCAAGATACACTTGCGTCCTCTACCAGGCAAGTTTACCACTGTTCCAGTGGTTCTGAACTTCTTAATTATTGCCCTAATGGCTATTGTTTTGTACCCATTGCCTGATTTATGAAGATCAACAACCATTTGTCTCTTTTCATTCGTGAGTTCTTTGCCTTTCCCCATGGTGATGGATGACAAATTGATTTCATATGCGTGTTACCTCATTTTTATACCCCAGTGAAACAGGAAGCCATGGAATGCCACAATACAGTTCCCTAAGACTGAGATGAACTTAAAGTAGAATGTTAATGCAGATTTAATTTTGTTTGATTTTATTTATAAGACTCTTTAGGGGTGCCAATAATTCTGACACTTATCTTTTTGAGAACATTTTTTTTTATTACTTGTTAATAAAAAACTTTTTCTCTGAACAATTGTATTGGAATAAAAGAATATGGTTTTCCCATGTATTTGAGAATAAAATATAACTAATTACCTGTGTTGTTTATTTTATACAGCCTTTTTTGCTCATCTTTATCAAGGGTGCCAATAATTTTGGAGGTGACTGTATAGAGGAAATTACATTGAACCGCAAAGTCAGCTCAAAGCTTTATTATAAAAAGAAAAACACAATATTTTATCATAGCACTCAGAACCACTTCAAATGATTGCAAACATCACAAAAATGAAAATGGCAAGTAAAACATATAAAATGTAATTTGCAGTAATTGCTCTCTCTACTACCGCATCCTCACTCCTTATTTATATTGAAGAAAAACATGTAGCACATAGCAACAAAAAACGGTTTTATTGTATGAATTCATATCTTTTCACATAGGTGTCAGACTTCCAACATATGTTAATGCTGAATAATAAATGCTGCGGATACCAAAACTGCACATTGATAGAGTGAGAAAACATTTTGCAATAGTGTAAGATCGCTAGCAGCGTGATACAAATTTACCACAGAAAAAAATATTCTTCAAAATGATTGTTTAATACATGCAATGAAGGATCATTCTTACTTCAATTATAAGACGGATATATGTACACATTTCCAATTTCCCACCCATTGGGGGGCAAATCTTCCTCCCCAACATGGATGTAGAACTGAAATACTCATCATGAGTAAGATCCCCTGTCGGGACTCAATGTCCTGGCTCTGATGTAGAGATGGTTGGACTCTCACATTCAGCAAACTAGCTTCAAAGTGCTTCCAAGCTTCAGTGATCTCAAAAACTCCTAATGGGCTCTTTAGCTTTTAGATTAAAACAATTACATTATTCTGCTTATTTTTTTTTTTCTAAATGGTAAAACTAAAATAGAAATCCTAGACTGTAAAAGCATTTTACTAAACATATGATGTGTTTTCATTTCATTTTCTTGAACAATCTGAAATAAATACAGATGTAAATCCTAAAAACATTGACTGAATAGTCATTTTTTTATTGAAAATTCTTTGATAAACATGTAATATAACACACTTTGGGGTTCCATCTTACAATGTTTCTTTGATATCATCTTTTTTTTATTCCAAAAACTGATTTCTTCAGAACACACACAGCAGTGGACAATTAATGGTGTATTAACACCTCAAAATTGTATTTTGAATAAATATCAGTAAAATTAAAAATGGAAAGCAATACCTTGCAACTAATTAAAATCTTGTATTACAGTAATTGAGCTCAGAAAAATAACAGTGTACATTAAAGTAAAGTGCAGACTGACCCTGCCCAGGATTAAATCTATAGTGTTGCCATAGCCATTATAAAGTACAGTATAACTTAATTCAGGCCCCATCCTGTAATAGAAAAGCATTCATGACCATTGTTTGCTTAGGCTGGTAAGATATGTCCTGATACATGTTGCAGGGTAGTAAACTGTTGCTTACCCTATGTAGGGTGGCATCCAAAAGGTGTCTATTTGAAAAGCTTAAAAAAAACCCTGTAAAATGTAGTGGTATATTGGCACCACTGAAATGTCTTCAACATGATTGGTTGGTATGACTATATTCCATTAGGGTGATACCACAGCTGAATACCAAAGTAATGTGGTGGTGGGATAGTTAATAGCAATCATACAATGAAGGTGAATAATATAATACACAGTACAACCATTTCTTATAAAAAGTTAAAATGCCCTGTCCCTTCCCCCATTTTGTTTATATTTACAAACTGTGGTATGTTGTAAAGATGCCATCATATCACAGCCAAATAATAGATTTAGCATGACTTCTGAGGTCTCTTAGTAACATACTAGACCAAACTGAATTGAAATGCATGTGTAATATTATTGTATTATAAAATAATGCATTAGTGCCATTGTAATATTATATATTCTGATTTTATCATTCCTATTTAAGTTAACAATTTTCCTAATTTTGCCTCATATTTCAACATAAAACCATCCTCATCTTTTAAAAATGTGTACATGAAATTAGGTTAAAACAGTAATGTAAAGTTCCTCTGTAATAGCTTAACCTGTACCTCTATATACTTGTTTGTTCTCTTCAGAGTTAACCAGCATATACTTCAGTTCACTTCATTTTTCAGGCATAGGCATCCAATTTAACGTTCATTCCAGGTTCATTTAAGCTGAACATGCATTTTCTGAGCCTGAATGACTGACAGATTTCAGGCTGAATCAGGAAGCATCACAGATCAGCACACAACTGTGCACTTTATGCCAGCACCAGGTCACTGGAGCTGAATAAAATGGGTTCTGGCACCGATTCAATAGGGGATGTTTTAGCTTGGGTCAGAGCTGCATCAATTCAATTGTAGATTGAAATAAGGCAAATCGCCATATGTTGACAAACATGGACTTAAACGGCAAATTAGAAAATGGGGTTAACAACTTTTATAGCACATGCAAAGATTTACTAAACCGGGTGTTGCAAGTTCCTCTTTGGGAGGGATGGAGGCTGTAGCACTTGTATGCCAAGTTATTTACCGCTTGAAATATATTTTGGCAATTTCTTTCTGAAAATAGTGTTGGATATACTGAATAAGTATACATCATCTGGGCCATTTTTTGCAGAATTTGGACAATCTGAATTCTGAAACCACACTGAAACCTTTGGGGACTCACTTACCCCTAGCAAGCTGGAAATATACTGTATCTGAGCAGTATCAGTTTTTTTTTTAGTTTTTTTTTAAACAAATTAGAAAATGACAAATCAAAATTGTTTTAATTAGCAATAGTTGAATATTACTATTTCATTTTTTTTTTTTATCTTTGTACAGTTCTAATCTTAACCTTGTAATCATTCAAAGCAAGGCACACTTTAATTATATGCATTCATTTATTAAGAATATGTAGTGACTATTACAGAATTAATAACCGCTACAGATTTTTGAAGTTCATACAAAGCGTCCTGAATGGTTGTGCTCATCTCACAGGGTGTTCACTTGGCAAAATACAATATACAATTTCCTTCTTTTGTTTTGTGAAACTTACCAAATAAACATGCTTCTAACGATCTGCATAATAATAATAATAAAAAAGATTTTAATACATATTAGCACTGATTCTGATTAAAAATTAAGGGGCCAACCTCCCAGAACCAGATACTCAATGAATCCCACGAATTGCAGACAAGTCCATTGAGAGACAGCTCATTTGTATGTACAGTACCTGGGACATTCATTTTTCCACAGCATTGCTTTATAGATATTCAAACATGATGGAGTAGGCATGTCAAAAAAATATTAAAGATTTCTTTTTTGAGAGATGCTTTGTGAATTTGAAAAAGGGAACGTCTGAGGGCGTTAATAATAAAGGATTGAACCAGAAATAAGTAAAATATTTAAAGTGGCCGTAGCTAACAAAAAAAAAAAAATTCTATAAATCTTACCTGCCTTGTACTTCCATTTACTATACATATAAACATTTTAAAACATTATATGTTCACTTAGTTTTGGACAGTTTCTCTTACTAGGTCATTTAACTTCAGCAGTGTCTTTGGGGGCAAAGCTTCTCAGTGGCTGCAAAGCATTTCAGACAAAAACAAATAAATACAAATAAAGCATTGAAGGGGTGGGGACAATTTCACTCTGCAGGTGAAACAACTAAGTCTGCAAAACATCATGAAAGAAAGGATTTCTTATTTAATCTATAGTAATATCAGATATTTTAAAAGGACTAATATTAGCTAAAACAATGTTTCTAAATTAAATCTGCACATTTGGGAACAAAATAGCAAATGGAAGTGCATATTAAAACTAATGAATACTTTTTGTTAGTTACAACCACTTCAATGCAATGAATGCCACAGTATTGGAATGCAGGAAACAGTTTCATTTTGGGTAAACAAACTAGAACTCTCAGGCCATCAAAATATAAATTACTTCTGAAGAACATCTGTTCAGTTAAATGAATATATTAGAACTTCAGTGGTCGACTAAGTCCAGCTCTTCCAGCACAACAGCAGGTCTCTAAACTTGAACGGGTTCAATTCTCAGTCACTACCTCCTATTAGCTTATAGAAGCAGATGTAACAAACTTATTATTCCAGAAAGTTCCTCACTAACAGTGACCATATTTAGCACTATCTTGTCGAACTGTGTATTTTTAGTACTGTAAATTAAATGGATAAATGGCACATTATATGAAAAGACAAAGAAAAAACATAAAATAATGTTCTGGTGAACCCCCCCCCCCCCCAAAGACTATGCACTGCATTATACAAATGTAGTTACAAATAAATGTATCATGTAAAACTATGTTTATAACACTGTTTATTAAAACAGAGTCAAATTATTCTGCTTTACAAATTAACAAGTTCTCTGTGGCTGTATAGGAAATCTGCATCTGAAATACTTTACACATTGATCAGGTGCTGCTTATATTGTTTGATATATTATTGAGGATTAAAGTGGTTGCAACTAACAAAATAAATTGAGGTTATCTAATGAATCTTCATTGTGTACTGAGAATTCTCCCACTAAATGAGTCGAAGGGTTAATGCAACGATCTGTCATGCGCTTCTATTTGGCAACTGTCAAATGTCCAGTCTTAAAGGAAACATATTTTACAGCAAACTTGAATTTTCATTTTAAAACATGTGGTACTAGGTTAAAGAGAACTGCCTGCCATACTTCAAGGAAGTCTGTTACTCTTTCACTTCCTAGGCCATTTCACCTTAGCAATGTCTTCAACATTAAAGCATGTTATTGGCGGCAAAGCAATAGGGATTAATGATGGGAAGTGGCTCTAAAATTCACTCTCCAGGTGAAATGACCATCAAGGACTTCAATTGTAGTATCAGATATCATGTTTTAAAATGGAAATAACTGTTTACTAGAACTCATGTTTCTTTCAAAACTATAGAAATCAAATGGAAGTGTAGGTCAGGTAAGGTACTGGAATTACTTTATCCACAACCATTTTAAGGAAGTTACAAATTGTATGCAAGAAATGTCCTTTCAGCACTAAGTAGAATAACCTTGCATTACATATACAGTACTCCGTACAAATATACGTTAATTTATTTGATGTATCTACATAGCTTTCTTAAATCTCAGACATTCAGTTCCCTCTTCAGTATTACAAGCCTAATCAATTTTATTTGTGGTCTCAAACTTGTAAATTAAGAATTTATTTTTTGCCCAGTAAAATTACAATATAAAACTGCTTTGCTCCCCAAGAAATGAAGATCCTAGTTTTCCCAGATAAGGTGTCCATAGCAAGTTTAATTTTGCTGGCAACGTGTTTTAGTGGTCACAAAACACACCAAAGTAATGCAGTCAAAATGGAAAATGCATTTATTTGGACTGTACACATACCAACAGTATGTTCTGATTGTGCTCCAATGCTTGCAGTGTGATTTATGTAAGATGCCCAATTAGAATTTTATTTATATCAAAGTTTTAAAACAAACTTTTTTTTTTTCTTTTTAAATACTGGAGTATTTATAATTCAAGGGCATGCCATGATGAGCTCTTAATCCCAAAACTTCAGAAGATTCAGAATTTCATGAGATGTTCCACAAATGTCGTTTGATAAGAAATGCCTGTTTTCAGCAGTTCTCCTATTTCAAGCAGAGTCTGCAAATTAAAACAAAACAAAAAAAAGGACAGGAGCCCGCTTTACGTTCAGTATTGGCTGCTTGGGAACTGTCTCATGCTCTTTGAAGCTGAGCATGTTTGTTTTTTTCTGTTTAGTCCAGAGGCTCCTGTTTTATCCGGATGACAGAGGGGCCTCGCTGTGCCCTTCTGATTTCCCTCCGCAGAACATATTCGCTAAACTGCGAGGAGTCCACTCCCCCGCCACAGGACCCCACAATCTCGAAACCTCTCTGCTGCAGCCTCTCCAGAACCTGCAACAAAGCACACACACACACTTTACCCTACTAACATGCACCTCAACATGCTCTACAATAACCAGAGCTGCATTGATACAATGGCTACTTATTTCCCCAAGTCGAATAGTTAAGGTAAAAATAGTCGACTAGTCACCACTTTAAAAAAAACAACATTAATAAATCTTGTGTTTGACAATAAAGGTAGCATGGGGTTTAATTGGTTCTCCAATTGTGTATGTGCAGTTTTAGAACACTTGGCTGTTTGTTCACAGTATTTTAAAACGGCTCTGAATTTTTTTTTTTAACTCTTTATTAATGTTCTAAAGTGACAGTTACAATTGCACTTCATTTTTAAAGCATAGGATAGTGGGTAAATCACCATTGATTTTAAAGTTTTAAACACTTAATATATCAAATGCAAATTTAGAAATATAGGAATATATTGAACATTTTTTTGCTTTTTTAAAACATACACTTGTTTTTGTACATCTCAAGTTGTATATTCATTTCTATATAAACTATTAAAACTATAAATAACTATAAAAAAAACATGCAATTTCTGTTTACTTTGTTGGACTTTACTTTGTTGCTCAGAAGCACTCCGGGCTGGACTGTGTGCGAAACTACAAAGGTCTTGCACTGCTGGCAATTTCCATCTCCTCTCCATTAGCACAGTTATGGAACCCAGTGGCGGTTTGTTTTAATAACCAAGCAGGATTACACACCCCCACCCCCACCACCTCAGTGTTCTCCTGTAAGATGCAAGTTCTAGTCAGAGCCAACGAAATCCACACCTTCTTAACCCAAAAAGAGGTTAAAGTTTGAGAAAATGAAAACTAAGGCTGGAAGAAGTAATGAAATGTTAAATCTGGAAAAAATTGAGCTCATTGGAGGAGAATTTAAAACACAGCTGCTGTGTAATAAAAAGGACATACAGGGCTCGAGACAAACTTTTTGCCTTAGGAGCTAATGGCACCTTGTCCAAAAAAAGTTTGTTGCCAAATCCAATAATTGTGCGCCACTTTAGGAGCAAGTCATATTCAGCTGCTTAAAATACAACAACTTGCTAAGACATTAAAGTGAAACTAAAACAGTCACTTAATGTTTGTACTCACTTGTTTGTTGCCTCATTCTGCTGAATGGTTAATCTATGCAGCTGATGACTGCAATGAACTCAGCATGCAATTAAACTCCTGACTCTAAACAATACGACTGAATATATTATATCTGGGATAGATGTGGCTGCTAAAGAAGACGCAACAGACAACAGAAAATGTTCGTGTTGATTCAAAATGTTATATTGGCACCCTACAATTTGATGGCAGAAGACATTGTTTTAAAGGACTTCAAAGAAAACTTTTTTCAGTTTATGGTATGGTAACCTTTTCACTTTCCGTAAAAATCATTTTACAGGTCGCACTACCGTAAAAGTCGCTGCCCCGTTTTTAAGAGTAAAATGCATATGGTGCACTACAATTTCAATAAACTTCCAGCTGTGTAATGATACATCTGTTTTATTATTCAGAATCCTACTTTACATTTGTAAAGTGTTTTGCACTGACACGAAAAACAAATATGCAACAAAGTCATAAAAAGTACTTAATAGGAACAGTCTCAAACACACAAACAAAACAGTCTGTATAAAGTAAGTGGTCTGAAACGCAGTTTCAATGGCAGCCTTACTCAAAGCCAAAATAAATAAATAAATTTAAAAAAACGACTCACTTTTGCGGTCTTCCTAAAACAAAGCACGTCCTACCTCTGTAAGATGATCATCATATATATTTTCTCCATCGTCATCGGTGTGGGAATCAGTCTCAGACTAGACAAAAATAGTCATCCTCTGTACCATCCAGCCGATTTGAAATGTACGCTTTCTTAAAAGCCTTTATAATTAAATATGGGTTAATGTCTTCACAACAGTCTTTAACCCAGGAGGTTAAACCAGGTCACCTAAGGTTTCCATTTGGTGTGAAAGCAGCAGTGTGGAGTAGTGGTTAGAGCTCTGGACTCTTGACCGGTGGGTCGTGGGTTCAGTCCCAGGTGGGGGACATTGCTGCTGTACCCTTCAGCAAGGAACTTTACCTAGATTGCTCCAGTAAAAACCCAACTGTATAAATGGGTAATTGTATGTAAAAAAAATAAATGTGATATCTGTATAATGTGAAATAATGTATTATCTTGTAACAATTTTAAGTCGCCCTGGGTAAGGGCATCTGCTAAGAAATAAATAATAATAATAATATATTCACCTCCAGATAACCAATCCGCCCATTTCTGTCTGATATGATCTTAAAACAGCTTGTTAATTCCCACATCTAGCGACTGCAAAATGCTTGTCATGCCGCAGTGATAACTGCCACATCTGTTACAATCCTTTTGTTTTTAACACACAGAATCATGCAGATGACCTTGAAATGAATCGAAAACCAACAATGCCTTATTTTTCATTGCTCTCGGCCTTCTGTCCTACAGTTGTCACCCACTCCTTCATCCTTTGTTCCTCCATCCATCCTTTAACGCATACTTTTACAACAACACCGTGAGGCAATTTCTCCTTCGGCAGCGTCTTTCTTTTAAAATAGTCATTGGGCTCAATTTTGTTTCATTTGCACAACATGCAAGCACCACAGTGAAGTGGGATTTCTCATGCCCTAAAGTTTATCTAAATGGTTCTCTTTGGTTTTGTTAACGGTTCGATTGGAAGGCATATCAAAACACATTGTTTCCTTATTCATGTTTCCGATCTGGCTGAGCTCATAGTTGTTTGTTTTCTCTCATTTTAATAACAAAATCGCTGGAATTCCATCATTTTATTTTTGTACTTTCATGAGGCATTTTTTGAGAGATCTGTGTTCGAATATGCAGAGAATGTCCCTTTCTTCCCATGAATCTGTCGCACCAACTGAGGCAGCCTGTAAAACTGACTTTACCAAGTTCATTGGCTACCTGAGCAGCTTGCATCATGATCAGGTTTTTGGACACAGGGATGAGGTGGTTAACACAAGGTTTTCTACATCGGGCCACAAACACTTTCCTCCTCCATCAGCTCCTATCTTTCATAGAGATGGACAGTGATTGGATTAATAGTGAAGCAACATAGCTGTGTGATATCCTCATATTTTTTTCTCCACAAGCATAAGCCTGGGTCGAGAGGTAGTCAGGTCAAGAGTCTTTAAGCTTGAGTTTGACATTCAAGATCTTTAAAGGGGTATTGAGAATTAATTAAAATGTTTAATTAGAACAGTGTTTTTGTGTTTCTACCTAGCAATATGACCTGAATGCCGTAGATCCTGAAAAAATAAAAATCGGGTTGTTGACAGATAAGTTGTGAGCCATAACCATGGCTGTAGTAATCCCATTAGTATATTATTATATGTGGCACTACAGTAGTTTATTTTTATTAGATAGCCTATGTCGCACCATCACAACTGTTGCATGGCACTGGGGCTACATTATTCCTGTGGTGCTAATACAACACCTCTGGGCTTCCAGGCATCTGTATTCGATCAGATTTTTATTGTCGTTAAAACATGTGATATGGAGGCTTTTTTTCTTTACTAAGCGATGTCATAGCGCATTCATAAACATTGACACATGTTTTTAAAAAGGAAGAGGCAGCATTTGTGTCGCATTGGCGATAATTTTAGTCGCAGTCTGGAGCTCTGCCTATAAATGTACTAATGTTCTGAAAACACCATGTCATTTTAATAAAATGTATGCCTCAATGTGGGAGGAACCCGAACCATTTTTGGTTTACTTCTTGAATCGTCATTTTCAGTTTTCAGAGTATTATTTCTGTTCAAGCAAACATCATAAGCCTTCCCTTGAGCTTAAGCTCATCATCACAATCAACAAAGCAGACATGTGACCATGTTTCCCCAGGGTGTAGGCTGGTAGGGCCTCCCCTAAATCTCACCTGCACAGAGTTGAGGTGGCAGTAGCCATTGAGCGGGAAGCGTATGACATGTGTGGAGTCGTGGTTCCAGCCAGCGTTGACAGAGTTGCACATGACGTCACCGATCTCTGGGAAGACCTCCTCAATGAGGGACTTGTCTCCGCTCAGAGTGATTCTCTCGCCCAGGTCTGGCGCCACCCGCACTACCAGGCACTCGCAGGGGCGGGAGAAACGCCCCAACTCCCGGTCCTGCTTCCAGCGCTCCAGCTCTGCCAACATGGGCTGCAGCTGGAAGTAACGCGCCTCTTCATACAGGAGGCTGTAGTCCTGGTGGAACAAGAGGAGAAGGTCCTTAGAAAAGCAGCACCAACTGGAACGGATGACACACAGAGACCCGATTTTGAAGCACAAAGAGAAATGCATGTTACCCAAAAGGAATTCAAAAATTGTAATGGCATAAATTTAGCAATAAACAACTAAGTTACAGGAAGGATGATCTATTAATTTTTTAGTTTTTATAAATAAATAGTTTTTATTATTAAAATGTAGTAAAAACAAAACACACATATGCTAAAACACACATGCAACTTGAGAGGATGGCAATACAGGGGTGTCCAAAGTTAGCCCTTAACTCCTGGTCTTTGTTCCAGCCTGTTCAAAATTGTTTAATTGAACCAATTAAACCTCCACCCAGACTGCAAAGCAGTTCATTATCTTATTCTACCTGGTAAACCTGGAGTGGAATAGCCCTCCAGGACCGTGATTGGACATTACTGTATTTAAGACTTGGACATTAAAGTAACAACCCTTGACTATCATTACTCAATATTGTTGCCTCTTTATACTATGTATTGGTGCAAATGTATTTTTTAAACAATATCGCAACGTCTTTGTTATTTGAATCCACATACTCTGGCCATTGATCAGAGG
Organism: Acipenser ruthenus; assembly: GCF_902713425.1. NCBI lineage: Eukaryota > Metazoa > Chordata > Actinopteri > Acipenseriformes > Acipenseridae > Acipenser > Acipenser ruthenus. The sequence goes on along the minus strand of NC_081191.1, from coordinate 73,185,780 downwards.
GAGGATTGTCCACCACTGGTACTTCTGTGTTTAAAGAACCTTACACAGGTTTCGTAAATAGAAATTACCAAGGGCATATACAAACAGCAATTGTGTTTAAAAATAAATATTACTAGTTTTAATAATCATTTAAAATCAAAATACATTTCCAGAGGCTATTTTAATACCTACTTTAAAATCATCAGGAATAAGAAGTTTGGAGGTTCTGAGGAAATTTAAAATGTATCTGAACATGTGCCCATCTCTGTCAATGAAGTAGTGTTGTTTCAGGCTGTCCAGGACAATCGGCTCAGTGCCATCGAAGAGCCGGCCAATTCTGTAGACAAAAAACAAACCGAGTAGGAGTACCATTTTTACCTTTACATGCTCAGAATTAGGACCTACAAGATATATTCATTTCTTGTCCGATTGGATTTATTTTACTGTCTTATATTTTGTCACTTGACCGATCATATTTAGTATTAGAGAAATACAGGAGCTGCCTAAATTATATATAAACCAGGAAATAGGGTTTAAAGACAGATGGACTGTTAAAACTAAAATACAAAACAAATTAAAAAAATTATACAGCAACCAGAACACACTGGAACATATTAATAAGTGTGGAACAATATAGTGTCACGAAAACAAAATACAATACTCAGTCATGTTTTTTCTCAGGGTAATACATCAAATGCAGCATTTTACCAGAATATGCCATTTGCTTTTCTTTTTTGTTCACATCCAGGACCTTGTGAAAATCGACAGTTCCAGTTTAAAATGATATAGATTTTAAAATTTTAAAAAAAGAAAAAATAACTTCAAGATAAACATTTTGTATAGACATCTAAGCCCATCCTAAAATATATTTCTCTTTTAATTACAAATAGCTGCCTTATATGTTCTTTTCCAAACTTTTAGAATAAAACGCATAACACATTCTAAAAATAGAATTATATACATTTTTACAAATATTTTCAAAAGATTGACTGACTTATGAAGATCCTCAAAATAGACATGTTATTTATTGGAATACATAAATAGATACATACGTAAAAAAATAAGTTATGCAGTTAAGTAAAAGGAGACAGCATTTCTATATTTAATTAAGGTGACGAGTGTACAAGCCATCAGAACATAATCAGCAGGAAGACGTTCTATAAACATGTGGCTTGAGGGATTCAAAGACATAGCGCTCCAAGTGCTGGGTACAGCTGTGAAGCGAAATTATGTTTATTTAAAAGGAAGTGTAAATCTATTCGACTAAAGATGACTGTGGTGGCAGACTGGTTGGCTGGAGTGCGAAACGACTCTTGAAAAGCAAGCATCAGTACAGAGGCATGAAAAACATAAATCACGCACATTTTGTACTGGTATACAAGTTGTCCCTTGAAGAACTGATTCATTTCTTATACAACTGACATCCTAGGCTTGTTTGATGGAATACAGAAAAGTGGCATCTTCAGTTGCAGTTACAACGGCCTACATGGCAGACCTGATAGAAGGCATCGGTTGGCAGGACCTCTTTTGGTCAGTGTGGAGAACAAACTTTGCTATAGATTTTGATCCCCAATATAAACATTTTCAACAGTGTTTTAATTTTTAAAGATCTACCCCTGTATAGCAACTGGGATGCTATACAGGGATGCCACTAAACTGTATTTGAAACACAAGGGAACTATATTAGTACCCCAGGACACAAACAAATCATTTTTGTTTAGTTTCAAGGCGAGCAGCTGCCTCTTTGCACCATAACGAGTGGTGATTAACCCATCAAGAATTTGTAAACTGTACAGGTGCAGTTTGTCTGCCAGCTATGTTTCGGTTTTCTTTTGTCTGTTGAACAGGCCACTCTCACAAATAAGTAACATCTGAGAACCAAAAGGTTTCCCTTCTAGTAAAATATACATCATAATCATTTCAGTAATTAACCTTGAGGAAAGTTCAAATTTTGTATTTACAGCCATCGCATGGGATGTATTTTACCGTCCTACCTAATAAATGCCAGACACAACCTCACTTGGATGATGGCACTATTTTTTATGTGGCGAAAGGGGAATGTCTGATTTGTATCACTGATATGTACAAAGGAACATTATTGACAGAATAACTGAATACAGCAGTGTACCAACTACATATGCCAATATATCAAAGCCTGTGGTCTGTATCATTGGTTACTGAGGTTAAAACAATGCAACATTGAAGGAGTTACTATATTCCTTTGAATTTAAGATGCAGACCATATTTCCCACCCTCATTTTGAGGAGAAACAAAACTGCATTTACAAGACACAACCTCAATTACGCATATAAGAAAAAGATGTATGGAGGCAGTTTGCAGCCGTCTGCTATGACACAGAACAGTTATTTCCAGTTGTGGTTACTCGCATCTGTCTTTCTCCATTTTTGTGAACTGTGATATTGCTTGGCATGTCGAAAAATACGGGGGTCTTTTTACTGGACAAGGCCAGAAATGGAACATTTAACAAAATTAAAGGATACACCCATGTAACAAACATAAAGACAACAGGGCTAATTATAACGATAGGCGTAGTTCAAACATTTGCGGCTGCAAAATCCAAATTGCCTCGCAGCCAGGCAATTATATTACACTGCGGCCTATGTAAGCTTAAGAGCAATGCAAATTACTCAACACACACAAATAATGAGCTGCAATCATGATAATGAGGGTTGCAATGAGCACTGCCTGTGCATCAGGCTATTTAGCAGCCAGAGGTGAGACGAGTTGGGAGCACCGAGAGCAGTAGGTGCTGTATCAGATTTCTGGAGCACGAAAATCAAACCAAACAAAACAAAGTCAAGAGAAAGGGCAGCAAAGTCCTCTTGGTGCACGGAAAAGAAGTTTTCTGAAGAGGTTTTCACTGAGCATTAAATTGAGTTACTTAGAAAATCCTCAGCCAACATCAGTTATGCTACCAAAGAGGCTGTATGGTCCTCTATAGTGGAGAACGTCACTGCTGTCGGTGTTACCAGGAGGACAGTCAACCAGGTGATGAAAAGGTGGAATTCAGCTATCCGCTGCAGACTGAGACGATAACGCCTTACCACCGCATCCTCGGGCATCCCAAACAAAGTGACCCTGGGTTTGAATATGCGGGGTCTTCTCCATCTTGCCCTCCTCCGAAGGTTTTCCTGCCTCTCCTCAACAAGAGTCAAGTGTCACCACATCAGGAAGTGTACCACAGCAGCCATCCTGAGGCCAATACAGTTCTATACAGCTCTCAACTACTTGCTTCTACAATGCTCTGCACCTTGTAAGAGGAGGTGCAGGTTTTGGAAGGTCAGCAATTGCCCAAGTGCAAGGCAAAATCCTTACGTCTCATTATAATGTTTGCGCCCACCCAATTTCATGCTCTTTTCTTCATTTGAATGCATTTCAATATAATTTAAATGGATTAATGATGGCAAAGTGTTAGTTTGATAGCAGGTGAAAAACATTCTTTACATAAGCAGCATTTAGTGGCTGCTAAAGTCCCACTTTACAGCTGCTAAACATGGCCACAATTTTGGCCACAATATGGGTACTTTGCATGTATCCTTACATCAGCCCCAATAACTCAAAATGAGTCACACAATCTCACTAAGGCAACCATATTAAATCATGGTCAGCAACACATTTACATTGCAGGGTGCTGTAAAATGTCATTAGTACAAATTAAATACTATTTGAATTCCTGCTTCCTAAGCTATATCAGAGCTGGAGCATCCTTTTTAACATCCTGACTGACCAATGCTGCCACTGTGGTTAATGTGGCTAATCCCAATTGACTCTGTTCTTGCAGAGAACAGTGTGGCACAGTGTCATCATCAACAGCATCACTGCACATACAGAAAAGCCACACCAATAAATTGAACATGGCAGACAGTGGTAAGACCGACAAAGCCTACGAAAAAAACAAAAAAAAAAACAAACACCAGTTGAGAAAATAAAAGGCATGGTTATCCATTTCGGTTAAAAGTTTGTGAAAAAAAACAAACATTTAACAGAATCAGAAGCATCTAATTTGTTGCCAGCGAAATTAACAATAAATATATTAATTTATTTAAAAAAAATAAAAAAAAAAGCAAATGGTGTTATCAAAATACTCAAATGGTTTCTATTACATTACGTCACACTGAAGCAGCAGTTCTATAAGGTCTCGGTAATACCTTGCACTCACTGGCAACGTATAATGAAAACATTTTTGACCGATTTGCTGTTAAAGCAAATGGTGTTAATTTCTATTTCTTTATTTACACACATTGTAAACATTGCGCAAATACAGCCTGGTATTGTCTTGGCAATTTGTCTATATTGCCATTTGGTCATAAATCAAAATGTCTTTATAAATAAGTGGGAAGTCTGTTAAACTACAATCCAATAAGAGAGGCAGTGATTTTTGGTTTTATTTTATTTATCTTTGAAACACACCATGATGTATGCCAGTCATGATTTACTTTAGCCTTTTTATTTATATCATTGCAGTCATGTTGGTAACAATGGCAACTATTTTAATTGAAAATACATGCATGTACAGTAGCATTGGGGGTTGAATGATGTCCAAAGGTCAGTTTAAAATGTGGAACGTGGTTATGAAAAAATCAAACCGTGCATGGGAGTCTTTTCATTGTTTCTTTAATTTTAGATCCAACACTGCTAAAATGTATTAATAAATCCCAATAAGTTTAAAAAAAAAAAGTTACATATTAAATGTTTAAAAAATGTTACCTTATACAGTAAGATTATCAGCTCTCAAGGTGTTATGTCAGTAAAACAAATATGAATTAATAATTTGCAGGAGCTGGTGTATTCGTCTCAGCGGGATGCCACAGTGGCAAGCAGATTTCAAGAAGGATGGACTACGCTTGTGTCCCTACAGCAACCTTTGTGGAGTGTAAAGTCTGATTCAAGAACAGAAAAAGGTTTGACTGAATAAACATTAACATAACATTTATCACACTACAGCTTTATGCAATGTATATATTTTAGTGAAAAGTTCTCCTTTTAATTTTATTTAAAATTGTACTTATTTTGTATTAATTCAAATGTCAAAATTTCCTTCTTTGTGTAAGTCTTTAATATAATATATACCCCTTTGTCAACTTCCTCAATTCACACTTTTACATCCCATCTTAATTTTAGGATTTTTCTCCATATAGGAGAGTCTTGATGCATTCCAATGGACTCTTTGAACACCAAGCGTCTGTGCCCAGACTAAAACAGTAGGAACTATACCAGGATCAGAACACATTTACTCAAGCTGTCCCTAGTAATCAATTAGGGTATTTGCATCTTCGCTTCAATATTCACCCAATCTGGTCTTTCATTCCCTGTCTTTCTCAAAGAAGCTACGAGTTAAAACAGAAGGCAAAATAATATATAAAAAGTTTGGCAATTTAAGACCCCCTTTATTAACTGGGCCTTGTAATTTATTGAGGGCTTCGCCATGGTTTCGCCATGGTTTCCCCCTCCTCCCCCCAAAAAATAAAAATAAATAAACTGCAAAAAGCATTTGTTCAGTTTGCGGAAACAAAAGAGGTTCAATTGCTAAAGGAGTCAGATTTTTCCCAGATTAAAAGATTTTGCAAATTGGTTGTAATTGTATCTATTGTAATCTAAATTGGAGTGCACCATTTTTTCCAAGCTAGGGTTTATCAGAATTCCCAAGTATTTTAGTTTATCTTATAAACAATTGAATTTCCATTTACCAAACAGGGAAGCAGGGCAAAACTTTTATAATGGTAGGACTTTTGACTTAGACCACCTTATCTCATCTCTAGATATCCCAGAAAACTATTCCGCTATGCCAGGGGTCGGCAACCTATGTCAAGTAGCCAAATAAGGCTCACAAAAGTCACTCACAAAAATACAACCCCCCCCCCCCCCCCCCAAAAAAAAAACAACAAAAAAAACCTATTTAGTGTCATCGCACATCTACAAATGACCAGCTTGTGACGTGATACCTACTGCTCTTATTGGTGCTTGTATTCCTGGAATCTGTTCCATCATGTTTTGATTGGTCGAGATATCTGTAACCCCACTTTTACTGTGTTTTTCAGTTTCGAAGTGTAGTGTGGCGCTCTTCAGTTTCATTAAAAAAATGGGAAGAAGAAAAAAGTCGGATGAGGAATACCATTCTTATCAGCTGGAATGGACTGATATGTACACCTCTGTGGAGAAGTCAGGATTTCCACTTTGTCTCATATGCAGTGAACAACTGGTTTTAAAAATAATAATAATAATAATAATAATAATTTATAATGACATCTCGGGACAAAATATGCTGCATTTGCAGCAAAATACCCAGAAGGTGAGGCGCAGAAAAGGCCTGAGGAGCTGGCATTGTCAAAGAAAGGTGGAAGTTTAAATTCAGCAAGTTTCATAGGCTCTTTAGAGATTGTTCACAAAGGTAAGCCTTTCACTGATGGCGAATATATGAAGAGCTGTATACTGCAAATACATGATGTATCTGTCTGCAAAAACAATTCATGATCGACCTGTGAAAATGGCAGATCAGGTGGACAAGCAGCAAATAGAAAAAGTAAGTTCTGCTACATTTTTTTTTTTTTTGTGTGTTTGCTTTGGACGAGTCAACGGATGTCGGTGATGTTGCACAACTATGTATTCTCGGGCCATATATATGTGGCAACTTAGTACGAGAAGAAATGCTTGCAATTCTTTAAATGAAACATCAAACAAGAGGGGACGATATACTTAAAACTGTGCTGGATTTTGTTAGCGAGAAGCAGATCCAGTTAGGGAAGCTTGTTTCCGTGTGCACTGACGGTGCACCCAGCATGATGGGTAAACACAAGGGATTCGTCGTTCTTTTGTCAGAACAGAAACGTCCCATTTTAAGCTTTCACTGTATTACACACCAGGCAGCAATCTGTACCCAGTCGTGTGGAGTAGAACTTTGTGATGTAATGGCATTGGCATTGGTAGTGCATATTGTCAATTGGATTCTTGCATTTGAATCCAAATTGAATTGGTTCAGAGATAGAGACTGGCAGACTGACTCGCTGTGAACAGGATAGCATCACTGGCAAGGCTGTTACGACCAGGAAGGAAGACCCAGACACAGAAGTTGCAGTGCAAATGCACACTTTTAATAACAAATAATAAACAAAATAAAAAACAGGCACGGTGGCAAAAACAAACAGTTAAACAAAACAATACAGGTTAGCTTTCAATAAAACACAGCTTTTTAAACTCCCCAAAACACTCACGATACACCAACAGACAATTCTCCACAATTCACCTTCAACTCCAACACCAAAGTCACCAACACCTGTGATTCCCCTTCTTACACACCCGTGGCTGGAGCCTCATTAACCATTAATCATTCAATTATGGCCCCAGCCACATTCCCACATGTTTTCTCCTTGCACACCTTATACAGGCAGGGCTTCCACCCTGCCATACTCTCTTTGAGAGGTTATGAATATTTTGAGATTCATGCATGGTAGAGGATCCTAGAAACAATCTAGATCTGCAGCAGCTTGTTGCGTTCACATCTGACCTGCTAATGTCATTCAGGTCTTGTTTTGTGGACTTTTGCAGACACAGCACTTTGTTCAAGTTTATGATTTGTCCCCATGAAACTTGTGTGGAAACACTGGACTTGACAGTGATTCCGGGCATCTCAAAATTGGAAATTTGGAGCTGGAAGTTGCCGACTTCATGGAGTCAGACATTTGGGTTGATAAGTTTCTAAATTCAAATCTGGAAAGCCTTGCTCAGCAATGTGCAGAACTAGTAAAACTGCACAAATGGACTGATTTGAAGTTATAACATGACTTGGAAAAATATCAACCTCTGACTGGTTAAACGGCATCACATGGCTGTGAGTATATATAGCGTATACCATGGCTTGCATACTAATGCTTCACACCGACTAAAATCACTACATTCTAAATTCCATGTCAAACTGCCATTTTATTTGTTATTGATTACAAAACCACTGCCAAAAATGAGTGACATTCTACGTATCTCCTTTTAATAAATTTGGGGATGAAACTCCAGATGACTGGTACAACATCAACTTTGAGTGAAGACAGCAGTCCACCTGAAAAAAAAAAAAAAAAAATAAGTGCACCAGCAACTGTCTAGAGTAGACACAGAACAGTAGATGAGGAACAGCTAAATGAAAACAAAGACTGAAAAAACACTAATAAAATACAGCATGGGCTGTTAATGTACTTAAAGACTGGTTTAAAGAAAAAAATATGGACATTCAATTTAAGGAAATAAGTCAAACTAAATCTCAACAACAAAAGGGAGTTTTATGCCAGTGCAAGAAGTTCAACTGGGGACCAGTATTCATCTTTTGAGATCCGGAAGGATGAAAATGGAATATGTGTGCCTCACATATAACAAGGAAACAAACTCACCTTAAGACACAGCTTCAGCATCCATGGCAGCTTCTCCCCTTACTTCCTCTGTGCCATTTAAAACTCCGCCCATCAGCGTGTGCGCAGTCCTCTAGTTTCCAGTGAGATGCCACTTTTGATGCAGAAATTCACAATAAAATGGACATGTGCAATTTTTAGTAAGTGAACAATAAAATTCGGGACTCACTGCGGATGTATACACAATAAAAGTTTCTGGTTTTGTTTTAATTTAAAATGTGTTTTAATTATTTTTTCATCCCCCCAAAATGACAGGTAGCCGTGTTATAAGTGGGCTTTATCACCACCCCAGATGTGGTATATATCATGGGAACCACACGGTCCGTCATGGTTTATACCTTACAAATTGGAGTGCGAAGATAACCTTATGCAAACTTGTAAATGTACTTCCACTTGTATACGGCACAACGCAGAATGTCAGTTTTGCTCTTTAATGATGTTTGGCTCCACCTATACGTGTGAAAAGGCATTCTCCCACTTGAATCACATCAAACAATTGTGCTTAAGATTAACAGAAGAAGCCTGAATGCTTGCATGAAGCTAAACTTGACCAGCTATGAACCGGACTTCAAAAGAAATGAGCAAAACGATGCAGCAGAAGTTACATTAAAAGAAGCACAAATCAATTTCAATTTTTTTTTTAACTTTAAAAGTACATAAATTGTGCGTATGATTGGCTCTTTGCAGACCACTTGCTCTAAATTTCCATTCAGTTTGGTTCTCTTGCCCCAAAAGGTTGCCGACCCCTGCACTAGGCTAAGCAATGATGGAACTGACCTCTAGGGGTCAGAGACAAGCATCAATACCTTATTTTGTGTTCCTGGGCCCCACAGAAATGCCCTTTATGGTTTTGCAAGATCCTGTGGCTTCTGCTAAAAGCTCTAAGGCCAGTATAAATAAGAGGGGGAATAAAGGGCAGCCCTGCCTTGTGCCCTCACCCAGTGAGAAAGCGGGGGAGAGCAGTCCATTTGTTAAAACTACTGCAGATGGCCTTTATCAAAGTGTGAAAGAGGGGGCCAAATCCAAAAAGGTGTCCAGTAGGCTAAATCTTTCAATGTGGGGGAAAATCAAATGTAATAAAAATGGTATGTGCACCACAAGTTAACTATATGATGTATATGATCCTTCTAGCAGCTGAACCTCATTTTTTTTCCGCAAACTGAACAAACCCTGTCAAACGCCTTTTCTGCATCCAAGGACATTACTGCAACTCGGTCATCTAGGTCCCTAACCTCCCATATCAAATGTGCTAGACTTCACAGATTGTCCGAGGCATTTCTCCCTGTGACCAAGCCTACTTGGTCTGGTTTAACCAACAACATATGTATAATTTTATTTAGTCATGTACCCCTTTCACACAGACGAGTTATGACTGCTCAGAACCGGCACAGATGTGTTATTTTGGTCTGTGTGAATTGCCTATACCGTCACAGAGCTGTCATATTTCATGCCGTCTCTGAACCACCTTGCAAGGTGGTTTAGAGATGGCACTGAAGCATCTTAACTCCTGTGTGAAAGGCTATGCCGGCACTGAAGCGCTATAGTGGGCGTGGATTGAAAGTCACTATCCCACGTGACTATATACCGGACGTCGTTGGTGTTAAGCCCGCTGTACACAACCCGACTCAAGCCATCCCAACTCAAGCCATCCCAACTCATCTCATCCGAGTATGCACAGACTTTACGATCAGTTGTGCTAAGTTTTGGTTTGATGTCACAATTGAGTTTTTCCTGACTGGGTGTCGCACACTGCTAAGACTGAATTAGACTGACCACAACTAGATCCTGGTGATTACTATGTATGCAGATTTAATTAATACTGCCCTGTACACATTTTTGTATTAACTTAGCCCAACATAGCGACCCTCATATTATGCATGGCATTGTATGCCGATTAGATGGCGGAGACAGCGCTGCGAGGCAACCAAAAGAAGCGCTTAGCCTGTTAATTAATTGACCATTTACACCGTGCAAACGTTTCAGGCAGTGTTTGACTTTTTGTATAGCTTGTCTACTACACTTTAGCCTGTGGTAAATAAAATCCAACCTGTTGATTTTTTATTTGACTTTGGCGGGTTTTTTTTTCTCAGCGTGTAGATCTAGGGGCTTGTGATTTGTGACCTATTGGAGATCGACACCGGTTACTTCTGTTTTAGCGCAGTAAGAAAATATAGGCTGCCAGAAGATTGATAATAAAAAGGTAAATTGATAACTTACCTTTGGATTAGTAAACGCCCCAAAAAAAAAAAAACTATTCAAACGTGCACATATCTGATATTTTTGAAATCGGGACACCCCGTACAATTCAAGACTAATGTATTTTTTACCTGTGAAACTAAAGCTGTCAATATTCCGCCATCTTGTGACAAGTTACATGACAAGCTACGTCACTTAAACCTGCTTCACCATTGGTTGACACCCTTATGACTAATCGGTCTCAGTCACTCTTGGTCGGCAACCGCCGCACACAGACAGACTGATCACATCTGAACGAAACTGCGTCTGAAAAAGATTCAACATGTTCAATCTTCAAATCTGAAGACATCCCGACTGAAATCTGCATAATCTTTGTTTTAAGGGCACGCACACTGGATACGATTCATCCAAACTCTGTACGGCCAGTTGAGATGAGTCGAGGCGGCTTGAGTCGGGCTGTGTGCGGCAGGCTTTACACACTTTAATTTTTTTCAAATACAATGGCTGATCAAGAACAAGATAGTAATTGGAGACCCGAAGAAGTTATGGAATTGTTTATTTTACAGTAGTGGCAGCTACTAAACAGATGTGGCACTTTGAACTGTGCAGGAGAACTCGGGGGGGGGGGGGGGGGGCACAGACCCTGCGCAAATCCAGTTATTGTGATCGGGGGACTTCGAGAATGCAGAGAAAGCTCAAAGCAGACAACAAGAGACACAACAGGCTGTTAAACATATACATAAGAAAAGCGCATATGCAATTTTTTTGTAGCTGTTGACAGTATATGTAATAGGTAGAACTTTTTTTTTTTTTTTTTGCTGGTCGAGAAGCCTACAATTTTTAATACACTGCAGTTGGTATCAGATGGCTGAATGCAAATATTAATAAATGCATCCCGACAAATATTTTTATTTCAATTTTCCACATTTATATATAGTATTAATAGAGAGAACAAAGCGAGCACAGGGAAGTTTACAGTACACTACAGTTCTCCAGCTCCATTCATTAAAAGATATTGATTATATATATATATATATATATATATATATATATATATATAGAAACTTTTTTTGTTTGTTTGTTTTTTTTTTTTAAAGTAGCTTACCCACATTATTCTGCTTATTTAATTTATTTAGTTTCTGTTGCCATGGTCAGGAAAACGATCTGTTGACTGACAGGTTTGAAAGTTGTACTCACATGATCTCTTTGGCTGTGTGAAAGCGTTACGACGGCATTACAGCGGCATAGATTGTGCAATTTCATGCTGTGTGAATGGGTATTTTAAAGAATTTTTGAAACATCTGAGACGGCTCAGTAGCGGCATTTGTGTGTGAAAGTGGTATTATAGCAATAACTACATGCTTTCGTATTGCCATATTGCAGAACTTGCCTTTCAACAACATTTTACAGTTTAACTTGAAGTTAATGTGACTTAAAGGTCTCCTTTTTTCTTCTAGTTCTCCTCTAAAGCCTGGGAGCTGTGCTTAGACATTCAAATAAGGATAAGAAAAGAAAAGAACCTAAACAGTTTGCCTTCCTGTTAAGTCTTAAATGTTGTGTTTGTTACCCTTCTTTTTTCTTTGTATTCTACTAGTATAACATTTTGTTAATGTAACTTGCAATTACAAGGCACACCCACTAGCAGAACTAGGTTTCCAAAAAGACATCTGAACTTTCAAAATAGTTAAGCCATTTGACATTTTTTCCCCCCATAGAAAAATAAAACAGTCCATTTCACTTCACTTTTAAACAAATGTTATCTTGTGACATTCTTTTTGAACGCTCCAAAGGGAGCACTCGCGTGTTTCTGCGACGTGCAGATGCAGTGCCATCTCCAGCCTGTCCCCGAATTGCCACAGTCTTTACATATTCTTTGGCTTCCTCTGCATCTGTGAATTGTACTCTTTTTCTGTTGTGATCTTTAATATTGATGGGTACAGAGTAGCAGATTTAAAGTCCCTTTATCTGCAAAGCCTCAGTGCTTCAGACTTTATCCTTTTTTCTGCAAGCTCCCACAATAGATCCTGAAATATCATGATTTTGTGTCCCTGGCACTGCAATCCCCTTCTCCGTGGATATCAGCATTTAAAAAAAATAAAATAAATAAAATCTCAGAAATCCTGCAATCAGAGGTTGTGGTCTTTGTCCTGCTTGTGGTCTAGATGTCAGTCAGCGATGTGCTCTCTCTATTTTCATATCAGGTTCGCCCTGCATGTCAAAAATGTCTCCTCTGCTCTCTCAGGTACACTGATAATCCTTCTATTTTGATGTCGACTACAATTTTCGAAGTCCTACAACTTGTCCCATAGCTTTTTCTGCTGCTTCTCTATTATTGTGACTATTTTCTATGGCCTCCATTTTGTATTCGATACTTGATATGCAGTCCTCCGTTCTCATTCTTGAACAAAGGTCACATTTTATTTTGTACAGTTTCTACACTAGTTTTTATGTCAGTGACGTCTTCAGCCACCACCTATATCATAGCCTGCAAAAGAAGCCTGTACCTTCTTTAATTCTTTGACTATTACTAAGTCTGTCTCTGCTCTGCTTTCAAGATGTTGGTCATGTTTTCCCTTTCCTCCTCTGTTTTCACTGGAGAAGGAGCAGAATATTTAATCCTTTTTAGACTTGGCGTGCTGGTTGGAGTATTCTGCATTTGCTAAAAGACTTAACCATGTTGGGTTTGATAGTTTTATGCTGTAAATGCCCGGATTATAATGAATTGTGGGTTACAGGAGCTTTCCTAACTCGCGTCTGCTCACTCTGACATCATCACGTGATCCTCCGAAAAGTATGTGATGCATGGAAAGATCAAGATAAAACAAGACAATCATATCATATTGAGGGGTACAGGTACAGCAATTAAAGCAAAAAGACCCAATGAAGTGGTCACGACCATCTGGCAACAATTGCCTTGGGAAATAAGCTCAAGGCAATTAAACTGAAGACGATCATTAGTAGATGGTAGAGACCGCTACAGAAAGTCTTACTGATAGAATTACTTTGTTTACATTTGTTTATTTAGCAGACGCCTTTATCCAAGGCAACTTACAGAGGCTAGGGTGTGTGAACTAAGCATCAGCTGCAGAGTCACTTACAATTACGTCTCACCCGAAAGACGGAGCACAAGGAGGTTAAGCGACTTGCTCAGGGTCACACAATGAGTCAGTGGCTGGAGGTGGGATTTGAACCGGGGACCTCCTGGTTACAAGCCCTTTTCTTTAACCACTGGACCACACAGCCTTTAAAAAGCTATTGCTATAAATTATATATATATATATATATATATATATATATATATATATATATATATATATATATATATATATATATATACATACATACATACATACATACATACATATATATATTACACACTTTATTTTGTTCACATGCAGTATCAGGACTATGTCACCAAAACATTTGCATGCTGTCTGCTAAAGATAATTGACTTTTTTATGCTTCATGTCATGATGCAAATTAAGACAATTGTGCTGGCTTTATCTTATGCAACCATAAGTAAAGTAGTAGATCAAAAGTATATTATAAATCATGTATTGAAATTAAAGTTCAAGCTTTGTTTTGCGTGATGTACAAGTTAAATTAGTATAGAAATACAGCAACCATTTCAGCAACCTTGCTTTGTGATCTCCTCCTCCAGTGGTTAAAGTCCAGGGCTTGTAAGCAGAAGGTCACAGGTTGGCTCTACATGGTCCCCGAACAGAACTGTACCTATTCTCCTGGCAGTCGAACAATGCTGTTTCCAACAACTGTGAGACTGCATATAGGATCAATGCAGCTGGATTTGCAACCAGAGTCAAATGAGAAATGGAACAAGAGGCAGGGAAGGAATGAAGAGCTGTCAGACAGCAAACTGACTGGTATTTTTTTTATTAAATGCATTCAACAAGAACTAAAGTGAAAGGAGAGCTGACAGATCACTGAAGGCTCCCAGCTCCTTCACACAGCATGCACTAGTTAGCTGCAACAAGGGGACCAGGCATGCTGTCTTTATACATGGATGATTTTACAATGAAACATCATATCTAGACAGGTAATGAAGATAATTTGCTTCATGTCCACAGAATATATATATATATATATATATATATATATATATATATATATATATATATATATATATATATATTTTTGGTACATCAGTACATTGCAATTGCACATAGGCTTTAAGACATGACATGCTTTCCAGAAGAATGTCCACTTTAACATATCCTTTTACATTCCAGAATGTTTTAACATTGCTGTCAATTTACAGAAACAGCAAAGGGGCAACACCTCTTTTGACAATTATAAAGCCTACAAACCTAGTTTGTATTGTGTTTTTTCTCCCACAAAAGAAACTGTCATTGAAAATTTCTGTATTCATGAAACCACTGTTTTGTGGTGTGTGTATTTGTTGATCTACTGGGACATCTCATGTTCTAGGGAATCCAGTTTCTACCCATCCAAGAAGCTGAATGACAGAATCGGGCAAATTAAGGGATCACATACTGTACTTGCCCTGTAGTCACAATATTTGCCAGCAGACACTCTGTGCCCAGCTCTAACAACTTGGCCATTCCTTCACGTGGTTTGAAGCAAGGTGTATATCGAAATGCCACTTTGGGAGTTTTCTTTTTAATCAAAGGTGTACTATCAGTAATGCTTTACTTTTCATGCCAGTGCTGATTTTGGTTCTTTGCCTTTACACGTTAGCACATTTAAGACAAATGTGCCAAAGCATTCTGCAAAACAAAATTCTATACAGTATTACATCCTATAGGTGCAGGATGTTGCTCACTAAAAAAAAAAAAATCCTTCACCCATAACCATAAACACTCAGTTGTAAATGTCAAAACACTAAAAGAAACCAAATTCATTCAATGGCAAAAGTTTCAACAAGAAGTCTTCTCATTGCTTTGTATTTGTTATACAAGCACTGGTAAAGCTTCAATGTTCCAGAATTATTTTATTTTCTGTGTTAATATTAAAAGTAATTATTTGCTATCTGATCACCACATTCTTCCATAGTTAAGCCTTCTGTGCACTCAACTTCATGAGACGCCAAATCTTACACATTGCCCAAAAGGTAGTTTACTGTAGTAAGCTTCCTTGACCCTTAAAACCTCCTTGACACATGCCATTCCATGAGCGCTTGCACACCAGCTACTACTGAAACATTGGAAAGGTATGTGTGTGTGTCATCTAGAAGCTCAGCCACAGCTCAGGAGGCCAAACAAACATTTAAAAAGGGGATTGGCATGCCTCTGCTAGAAAGCAGGCCAGTACTGAATGGTAGGGGATATTCAGGCCTGAGGGCAGCAGTGTGGAGTAGTGGTTAGGGCTCTGGACTCTTGACCGGAGGGTTGTGGGTTCAATCCCCAGTGGAGGACACTGCTGTTGTACCCTTGAGCAAGGTACTTTACCTAGATTGCTCCAGTAAAAAAAAAAAAAAAAAAAAAAACCCAACTGTATAAATGGGTAATTGTATGTAAAAATAATGTGATATCTGTATAATGTGAAATAATGTATAATGTGATATCTTGTAACAATTGTAAGTCGCCCTGGATAAGGGCGTCTGCTAAGAAATAAATAATAATAATAATAATAAGCTGTAGTGTCATCTTCCCCCACCTTCTAGAAGCACTACATGTATTGGTTAGCTACAGTAAATTGCTAAATTACGCTTTGGACACTAAAAATAGTTTGCTGGTCATGACTCCCTGCCTGGTAAACAGTATTAACTTCACAAACCTCCAAGAGGTTGTCATGCACGTTTTAAAATGGTAGACCAAGATTACTAAACAGACCAGGACTGCAGAATACTGTCAAAGCAGGTGCTGTGTGGACAGGCATACCATATATGGTACAGTGGCCAGTACTGGTAATCAATGACATTACTAGGCTTGAGCCATTTCAATTTCTCGTGTGGAAGACGGTGTGCTTACCTGGACTCTGGGTACTTTGTGAGTGTTGCCAGGCTGCTGGTGTACATGTGGCCGCCCACGTCAATATGTACTGGTGCATTGGACTTGGTAAGCTGTGCAGATGTTGGAATACCCTGGTTGTTCAAAGGAGATGCAGGAGACCTGGTTATCATGGGTCTGGACATATTGGCTCGGTTATCCTAAAAAGAAATTGAAAATTGGAATAAATCTACATGTATGTATTTTTAATATTGCCTATTTCAATAGTAACCGAATATACAAAAGCTTTGCCAAAATCAGGAAGAAATATCACAACACACCACAAGAATACAATAAGAGGGATCAGTATCCCAACCAGACCCAGAGGAAGAATATGAAAGGTAATACTAAAAACAAATGTAGCAAAATTAAAACAGAGACTCCTTCCATTTAGCAGAATAACAGACAGGGTAGGGACAATAGTGTCATATTCTGATCATGCATTAGAGTTCAGCCATAAAAATACTGCAAGTAACACAGGATAAATAGGTCAAAGTATATTTATGTCGGTACACATCATTGCCGACTAGTGGGCACCTAAGACCAGTAACACAAAAGGAAACTTGATCTACATAAGAGACTTTAGTTACCAATGTCTATGGCTGGCAACTTAAGTGAAGAGCAGCTTCTAAACTCAGACCAAAGCACTTAACACAGAAATATATATTACAAAAGTAAAAACAGATTTTTTTTTTTTTAATCCAATACTTGAGTGAGTTATTGCAATAGGATCCACTCAGAATGATTGCAAACATCATAACAAGGAATGGGAACTACTGTTTTAATAGTAGCCCTTTTGGAACACACACTCAGCATTCCAATCATCCTTCCTATCGCCTTAGAGGGCTGCTCGGAATATCAGAGTATGGTATTGTCACCCATCGCCTATGGGGGTTAAGACCAGCATACTCAAGGAAACATGTTTCCTCATGAATGCCGGATATTGCCACTTTTCCAGAAACAAAAGGAAACATGTTTTCCGGAGTAGACCAGGGGCCGGTTGCACAAAAGGTCTTAAATGCTTTTAAGACCACTTCTTGGACGGAGTTAAAATTTAAGCACAAAGTCTTAAATTTGAGCCTGGTCTTAAATTTAAGTCATTTAAGCCTCACTCTCACCAGGCTTAAATGGGAAAATATATAAATGTTACTATAGAAGCCAACATGGCAGCACAACTGAGCTTTTGCTGAATTTATCTATTGTGGAAATGTTAAAAGATGAATTGGAGCCTGCAACTAACAGAAGCCACAGCATCCTCGCAGTCATTCAAGTTTGTGTGGCAATTAGTTTCTATGCCACGACTCAAGAATACTGCTCAACAGTTCAATCCACACTGCTTTTGACAGCGGAATTGTGCAGGGATTTCTTCTTGGGGATAGTGGTTATGCCTTAAAACTGTGGCTTATGACGCCCTATCCCTATCTCAACCCTCAAAGTCCTGCACAGGCCAATTACAAATCGGTCTCATTCCAAAACACAGAACACAGTGGAAAGGTGCATCGTGGGGTGGAAACGGCGTTTTCACATCCTACACGGAGAGATCCGAATGGCTCCAGATAGGGTGTGTGCAATTATATGTGCAACAGCAGCACTACACAATTTTGCAAGGTATGGAGGATTTTTTCAAGTTATATTATGATGTTTGTCTAATGCAAAGCTTGTTTAACGTTCAATTTACAATATGTATATAGATGTTTTAACACGTTTTTGTAGGTTACTTTACAATTATAAACATTTACGTATGGCTATGACAAAACTGTTCCTACTTTATTACAGACTACGAAATCTTGGAGATCCTACAGATTTCCCTCTCCCTGATGACTGAGTAACACAGGATACATTATTATTATTTATTTATTTATTTTTTATTATTATTATAATTATTGTTATTATTATTATTAATTTCTTAGCAGACACCCTTATCCAGGGTGACTTACAATTGTTACAAGATATCACATTATTTTTACATACAATTACCCATTTATACAGTTGGGTTCTTACTGGAGCAATGTAGGTAAAGTACCTTGCTCAAGGGTACAGCAGCAGTGTCCCCATCTGGGATTGAACCAGAGCTCTAACCACTACTCCACACTGCTGCCCCCATGCAATGCAGAAGCAGAGAGTGTAACAAGAACTGTGCTCACTAATCATTTTCCCACCCCCCAATAGAAACAAATTTTACTTAATTATACACATTCAATATATAAACTGCTAATAATAATAATAATAATAATAATAATAATAATAATAATAATAATAATAATAATAATAAAAGCCCTGTATCAATCCCTTCCCGTTTATTGACCCTGTTCTAATTGGGCTATTTTTAATTTTAGCATTTTCATATCGAGTTTTTCCCTTTCCAACAAAATATTTCCCTTTTGCAATTCCAGCACTGCAATAAAAATGTCTTTTTACTTTGGTGGAAACGGGGCGGTTATCTTCAGAATTTGTAAATAAATCAATAAATTTTTAAAAATTCAATTTTTTGTATGTAGAAATCTTGTGATTTGCTTATTTTGTAAATGAGTGCCGAGCACCTGAAACAAAGAGCCTATATTGTGGAAATGTTTAACTGTGGTTAATAAACAAGGGGACGTGTAGGCAAAGTGTATTTCAAAAACTTTACCAAATCAAGAAAATATAAAACATTTTATTTTAAATCCACAAGCTATAGTATTCCCCACCACAAGACCTCCAATAGAACAGAGTGGGATTTTGAATATAGGAATATTTTTAATTTACCCGATGCTTTGATCACCGTGGCTTCCTCAATTCCCGTCTCTGCACTCCCTTCAATTCCACTGAAAATAGGACGTTTCCCATAAATATCAAGTATTAAAAAGAAGCTAACTGGGAGAGTTTTTCAAAAGGGCAGCCTCCAATTTTTGGTTTCTTTTTAAATATTTTAGAATAGATTTCTCCTCTTTTTTTTAAAATGTAATTTACAGTACGATTTATGGCTGGGTTGATGGCATTTACTATTTTAAAAATTACTTCTACAATTGCCAATTTTTCTTCTTCGCTAAAAATTAATTTTCTTCACTTTGCCGTCAGCCTTCCCCCCCCCCCCCCCATTCATTGCTGAAGACCTGCTAAGTTTTGCTTTGTGCAACAGACTGCAAGGTCTTCCGCAAGACCAATTTTGCAGGACTTAAACAAAGTCTTAGACTCAATTTAAGACTTTTGCAACCAGCCTCAGGATTCTACTTTGAGAAACAATTTCAATAAATAATTTTGCCTTTAGCCAATCAAGAGAGACTCTGTGAGCATGAGTCATCGATTATGCGACTGCAAGACGGTGACTTCTGTAGAAGATATGGTTTTGGAATCCCTGCTACAATCAATCGTTTTATTGATATGTACGCTGACACATTGTAGTGTTATTTCTTCTTGTTCGTGGTCCTACAAGCCTCAGGAGCTCTTCAAGTGTGTCTCGATCCATATGAGCAAAATTGTGAAAACTTTAGCAAAGATAAGTCCTCTCTCCTCTCTCTCTCCTCTCTCTCTCTCTCTCTCTCCTCTCTCTCTCTCTCTCCTCTCTCTCTCTCTCTCTCTCTCTCTCTCTTCTCTCTCCTCTCTCTCTCCTCTCTCTCTCTCTCTCTCTCTCTCTCTCTCTCTCTCTCTCTCTCTCTTCTCTCTCTCTCTCTCTCTCTCTCTCTCTCTCTCTCTCTCTCTCTCTCTCTCTCGATCTATTCAATTGTGCACACGACTTCCTGTACTTCCATCTTTTTTAATTGCAATTATAACTGCAGCACCACTCAGTGTAATAAGGCTTTCCTCCATTTTTGAAGATTGCAGTAGGAATGATCACATGCTTCTTAAAGTTTCCCCTGACAATTTTTGAAGAAACACACACATGGAAACATGTTTCCATGTGTATGCTGGGCTTTAGACCAAACATTTCCAGATATTATCCAATAATTAAAACTACGGCTCATATAAGAGAGCGATCCACCCTTCATAATACTCCTCACCTTGTAAGGCTGTCTGTCTCAATACTTGCAGAATCCTCCCTTGAATTCCTGATGAAATGGTCAATACTGTACATTAAGAGTAATGCTTCATGTCAGAGGCTGAATTGTTTATGGCGTTTGTCTGGCAGTGATCCCTGGCTAGGGACAAAGCAGTGACTGGGAAAGGGCAAAAAGGAGGTCACTGAGCCAGAGGGATATAAACACCAATCTGCAGGCACAATAAAATGTCAGGCCTGTCTGTACATACTCTAAATGAACACTGAAGCAGAGTTTTATTTCTGGATGGAATTGCTAAATATATTATATAAAAATTCAAAACCTTCATACCATGTGTCCTAAAGAACAGGCACACAGGGGAAAATAGCAAACCCTTAATATCATTTGGAAAAGTTCATTTCATTTGCATGTGTACCTATTGTATTAAAGTTCCTTTCTATGAAACTCCCACATGGGGGGTTTATTGCATGTGAGAAATCAATAGCTGCGACTCACAGAGCTGCATTAAATGCACAGTGTTTTGTCTTTGGAAGGTAGATACACACATACATACTGTAGCAGTTTAAACCAGGAGTAGCACTAGGCTCCTTCTTTCCTCAAACCCCCTCCTCCTCATATCCCCAGAATCTGATACTCAAACGCTTAAATAATGTTTTTACCAAGTTTAATGGCAATTGGAAAAGTGGTTACAAGTTATAAAAACAATGCAGGAAGCTAGCTGGCTTACGAGAGCAGCCTGTAAATGGGCTCGACTAGAACAAAAAAATGTGATCTGAATTAAAGCGTGACCAATGGTGGACTTTCCCAAACTCTAAATTCTTACCTTCTGTTTCTCTTGACGAGAACAGGCAATCACCCGTTTACAGCTAGACCATGTCATGAGCTGTTGCCATGTCACTTGCACGATGAATACCAGAGCCCCTTGCTGCTATGACAAATTCTTGTTGTGCAAATGTCCAAACACACATCCACAACACTGCCAGACAACATTTTTCTACTACAGTACACCAATACAGTACTTAACCACACACACTATATATATATATATATATATATATATATATATATATATATATATATAATTCTAGATGTCTCGATAAATTACATGTACAATATATTGTTTTTAGCCAACTTAAAACCTACTCGGAGGCATAGATATTTCACTCCAGGGAAATCTTTTTTTTATTCAGTACACGATTGTTTCCAAACCTGGCTGTCTCCGACCTCTAACATTGAAGAAAACCTCATTACTCGTCCTTGTTCTTTTTCTCCTCCTAACCAGTTGATTAAAAATCATATTAGAGTGTGTTCTGTAAATACTGCCGTTATAATGGTATTCTGATTAACTAAAACATGAATTAAATCAATAAAAACTACAAAAATATAAACTGAAATGAGAAGAAATATCATGAAAAGACTTATATGTTTGTTTCTGGCCAATACCAAGAAAAATACTTAATCACTTTGTATTAAGTGTTTATGTATCTCTTGGGTCAATCAATTGTGATACACACCATTAACATGTATGTCCACGATGAACTGCATACCCTAACTATATGACATCAAACCATCTTTCTGAGGGGTAGGGAGTGCAATTTCTAAATAAACCTTCAAGTTGAACAATCTTTGATTATTTAAAAGAGCTTTCAAAATGTATTTTGTAGACTTGAAGAATCCAATGCCACGTCCCTTGGATCACTCCAAAGTATCTCCAGACATTTGCATGTCTAGAGAGACCAGACATCACCCTGAATGACCGTTAACCACATTCACCCTTAATGGAGCTTCCCGATTGGCAGATGAACGTTCTGAGGTTTCTAACAGAGCCACTCCATCTTACCTCAACATGGTCTATTTGATTTTGTATTTATTTCAATAGAACAAATATCTAGGCTACTTAAATGTGTTTAGCATTCAGAGTTTTTTGGCAATATGAAAATACCACAGCATTTGTACCGTTTTTCTTTTTCTTTTCATTTTACATCAAAATAATTAAATCCAGAGAAATGTTATTCTAAATTTACTTTTTGTTGCATAAATGGATATTCCCAAATAAAAGGATAGCTGAACTGGGCACCTATGTCTTGTTAAACAAAAGCCTTTCTACCAAATGCTGTAGTTTCTGATATCTTGAAATTAACAGCAGCTTTGAGAACAGTCAGCACATTTAAAAAGTTACTTCATAAAACCATAAAGTGCATGTCTGATTTCAAAACCAAAAGTAGTTTAGCATGCATCTGCAAATGGGACATGGCCAAATATGATTTTTGTACATGAAAATACCTCTGATGTAATAAGACACCCAAATTAATTTTTATATATATATTATATATATATATATATATATATATATATATATATATATATATATATATATATATATATATATATATATATATATATATATCCAGTAACAGCCAGGACATCCCCTCCATCAACATGGGAATGTAGCCCACCAGGGACACCTCCACAGTATTCACATGCAAACCTGTTACATAGCAGTGTTACATTCAAACTGGTGTTATTCAAACTGTGGGAGGCTAGGGGGAAAAGTAACTCCTACTAATTATTAGTACCCAACAACATACAGGCTTTATAACATCCTTTCACTCTGCACTAAGTCGTCCATAGCCAGTAAAGAGGCATCATTAGGTACAGAAACTTGAAAGCAAAAAAAAACACAACAACAACAACAACAACACACTCTTGTTCTGTGACTTGGCATTCAAATCAGATACAAAATATTGCTATATAAAATAGGCGGATTTAAATACATATCAACTTTTTAAAACAATATTAACTTACTGTAGTGTAAAAAAAACGCATTGCACAAAAAAAAAAAAACACTAGCAAAAAAAATTAAAGCACATGATTTAAACAGCACTTACTAACTTGTAGAAAAACTGAAATTGTACACGTATGTTACTATTGGAGTGCTTTACAGTTATGGTGAACCTTTAGTGAAATACACAAACGAAAAACGTGTAATAAATCATTGGATAAATGCGCCAAATAAATTCATCTTAAAAAATGCAATATTAAAAGTATGGTGTACTTTGTGAAACGTGATGTGTTTTATCACAGTTTAATAGCAAATATATTAAACTTACAAACCCCCCACGATAAGTGATTGAAGCAACTTTACCTGCACAGGTAGTACAATGGCTGGCGAGGGTGTCCCCGTCTGCCCATTGGACTCGGGGGGAACAGCAGGAGCAGGTTGTGTGTCAGCTCTCGCTGAAATCACAGCAGGCGTGTCCACGTGCTGCTCAGTACGGCTCATACATAGCCTTTTGGGAGAGGACCGGCCAGTCACTTCAGCGGGGTAGCCGGTCTCATGCAGTGTCCGCTTGGGAGCTGCGGTTGGTTTAATTTCTACCTTGCCAACCTCAACCTGCTGCACAAACGGGTCCACCAGTTGGAAATTATACTGGGTGCCAATGACCGTCTCCGGAGCAATTTCATAAGACGTTAATTTCGTCCCAATGCCAGCTATGCTGTTTAGAGTTGCGATAGACACAGCGCCGATGCAGTGGTTGGTATAAGTCTTTGACAGCTTGGCAGCCCTGGATAACATCTGCATCCTGGTCCCCAGCAGGTTTTTGCCAATCGCTTTGTTTTCATACCAATTCATGTCGCTCTCACTGCAATGATCCCTCGGCCTCTGAAAGAAAGCCTTGCAAAGAGGGTTCCGCTTGGAAATGTATTTCACAAAACTGGCATAAGGGCAGAACTCCGTTCCAGTTTCGTACATGCGAGGTAAGTTATCCTCATCAGAGTCCGTTCTTTTTTTAGTCCAAGACGCCGACCTGGATTTATGGTAGGGCCCGAGTGCTTTAAAGTACACAAACTTTCTGCCATCCTCATCTATTGCCAAGCCGAAAGAGTCCTCTTCTAACTCTCTCTGATTCTCTCTGCCTCTGGTGCAGAAATACATGCATGTTTCAAACCACACTTTGTTGAGCAAGCCGAAAGGCGTGCTTGTGTTAAACACACTGGAGGTGTACAGTTTTCTTAAGTCAGCTCGAGTGATTGCTTGCTTCTGCACAACAGGACCTGCGCCTTGCTCTTCAAGCTTTCGGATCACCGCTGCCAGGGTCAGGTTAGCACTTCTGAGCTCGGGGTCTTTAGTCAGATCCAAAGTGCGACAGTAAGGCGGCTCATTCAGGTACCTGTTCAAGGAGCTCCTAATACTGATCAGAGAAGACTTGCTATATAATTGCCCACTTTTTGAGCGTGCCTCTGCATAGAAAGACCTCAGCACCTTGCACAGCGCTTCCTTGTCCATATTCTCGAAGTCGGGACTTTGTGATTTCTCACTCAGGTATTCCCGGAAGATCCTTACCGCATACCTGGTGGCTAAACGAGTGTTTTCGCTGAGCCTGGATCGGTCTGAGCGCTGCAGATCTGATCCCAGGTGCGAGTCCAGTCCAGAGATGTGAAACGAGTCCAACTCACTCCCCTGGTCCGTACTCTGCATAAGGACCACTTCCCTTTCCATAATACAACAATTCTCAGGGTCCTCACTCCCTGCCTCCCATTCCAGCCCGATATCCTCCTCTTCATCCTCCTCGTCCCCCGTTATCTGGATTTCCTGGATCTCATCATCCTCATCGTCGCTCCTCGACAGGTAACTATTTTGATCATTTTCTGTCCTCTCTGTGTCTGCATAGCTATCTCCGCTGCCAGGCATTCTCGCCATATTGCAGTCTCTCCGTCAGTCCTCGGGCAGGGCGCATGCGCTATATTGGACCGCAGCGCTGAGAGCCTTTGTATTTAGTGACCTTCAGCTAGTACCGGCAGACAGCCTCTTAAAGGTGCAGAGACAAACTCGTTTCAAACAGACAACAGGGATATTTTACAATAAATATATCGTAATTCCCCACAGAAACAGGCATAAGTAATCCGTATTGGACCTAATGATGCATTTCAACTTCAGGTAGACATCTTTAAAGGCTAATCACTTTACATGCGCAAAAACAATTATACTCAATCAGAACACAATATATTGGTCTGGTCTAAAATATGTATAAATCCACGTTCAGACCGGTTCCCTCTATCAAAAACAAAACATGAAAAACTATAGATTCTCATTTTCACACTCAACTTGTTTATAACACCAGTCAGACTAGGTGTACTACTGGGTACACACATGCAAAGGGTTAAGTTCTGTAACGCTCTGCGATTTAACTCCAGGGGGAAAAGAAACAAAGAATACAAATTATAATCAAAGCGTGTCCACCCGCCAACCAGAAAGCAGAATGATCAGGTATCGAGGATGTCGCTTTTTTCTTTTGAAAATACCTTTCTGCAGCCCATTCATTCTAAAACAAAGGGGAAGAAATGAAGTTCTTAGTTTCTATAAGGAGACACTCGTGCAAGGACAAAAAAAGTCTGTTGTTGTATCGGATATCACAAATAGCTCTAAACAAACTATGCGGCAAATCTACTGTTCTCAAATGACAGTAGATTTTACATCAAAATGATTTAAAACAAATCTACAAAACAACGACGAGGCGTCCGAGTCAGACTAACTTATCTGATCTATTACATAATGTTTTTCAATTATTTCAACCAATTTGCCAGCCAGAGAAAGGTGTGTAAATAGTACCAAAACAATTGATCAGCTGATAAGACGCTAGTTAAACTGTGATCCAGCATGTAATTAAATACACATAAATATAACAAAAACTGAAATTCTATCATGCTTGTTGGCCAGCGGTACAATAAAAGTAGCAGCGGACACATTTACTTCAGTGGAATGGCCTCAATTACTATAAATCAAAAACATAAATACAATAACCTTAACATGTACCATTTATTCAGTAAAATACATTGGATAACCCAGTAAAGCGCCATACGGCACCTCTTTAGCCGTTTAATCTTTACATTCATTTTTTTTTTTTTTTTTTTATAAAAGTGGATTTCATTCATCAGCACCAATTATGTTTTTGAAAGACTTTATTATAATAATTCCTAGGTATCTGTGTCATCATCATCTGAATTTTAATTCAGCAGCAAATGTAATAGTTCATCCTTAAATCAACATATAAAATCGTCTGGTGGGGTACTGGTGACCTCAATTGAACAATACATTCCTCCCTGGGCTACCTTTATTATTGTGCAGAAACCCCCCTGGTTACTTTTTCTATGGGCCAGAGTCTCCTTAATGACTTCTGATCTTGAAGGATGCAGCAATTCCATTTTAAAATAATGGGTTTTTTTGATATTATGGATTAGCTCAGGCACTACCGTAAAAGTAGTGCCTAGAATCCATTTAACTATAAAAACGAGTGCCAAGCTGTGTTGTCAGACTACATTGTGGACTGTGGATTAATCTGAAGCAAACAGATGATTGCTACATCCTTCAAGCGCAAAAGAGTTATATATATTTCTTACGGAAAAGTCATACTCTGCTACTTATTCAGCTTACTGTACAGTAGCTATCCCTGCTAGAAAGATCATTACAAATTTAATTGTCTGTAAAAATCTAATTGACTGCAGAGGTTTGCTATACTCTAGTGGTCAGCCAAAATGTACATTATATGCAATTGTATAATAAACTGTGTTTGTTTGTGGTGGATGAATACCAGAATTTAGTATAGTTGTATTGGAGCATTTTGACGGGCGTCAGTAGTCTCATCACAGACATGGGAATTGACAGGGTGAGGTAACCCGATGCACACAGACGGAGACTGGGCACAAATCTTGTGCTTACTGGCCCACATCTTACCTGCTTTGGATAAGCAGCTACAGTCTTGGTGTACAGTATTATATTCTCATGCACAACCACAGGGGTCAGTCTAGTGCCAACTCTCCCTGCATCCCCCAGACCCGCTACAGTATTATTGCAAGGCATTGTGTTGAACTCCATCAGGACACGGTGAAACTCTGGAATCTGTTGCATCCTATTACCTTACCACTTCCTGTGATAAGATCAGATGGTTTAACTCCAATCCAATTTTGTGATACACTGTATGCATTTGTAAAAATGTAAGCAATGTCTAACACTTTCACATCTACAGACACGCAAGTTTTATGTAGACCAGATGATGCAGTGCAATGGAAGTTCAATTCTAAACAAAAACATACAATTTGTTCAACATCTTTGATGGGTCTATTTTAAATTATCTAAACCTCGTTATCAGATCACTAAATAATTCAGATTTTAGTTATGTGATGCATAAGAATGAATGATAAAACTGATCATTTGTTGGGCCTGTCTGTGGTGCAGAATGATTACACTTCTGTTAACTCTCAGATACATATAGTATGATAACATACAACATCCTTATGCCAAAACAAAAGATGTCTATAGGCCCATTTTGGCCCAAGGTTTGCAAGTCAATTCAGCTAATTGACAGCTCACTATATTACAGAGGCATCATTCCAGCTTGACCGCCTGAGAACATAATGGGGGGGAAAATAAAAAATAAAAAAACAAATACTGCACAGAGAAACTACACACCCCGAACGGTTCCCAAGAGATCACAACTTGGCCTGTAACCTGAAAATTATGTCAGATCAAAACATAGCTAACCTGTTTGTTAGCATTTATCAAGAGTCTATGAAGGACTTCAATTAAGGCAGAAAGAACCAAATGATTATCCCTTATATCCTGTTTACCCAAATCTCCACCTGGGGCGGTCACAGAAAGATTAGAATGTACGTATAACAGTGCTTGTGCCAAGAAGCTCCACTAGCATCAACTGGACCTGAATACTTGCACAACCCATCTGGTAGTCTGTGCTCTATTCTTATCTTCAGTGTTCCAAGAAAACATTTTCCTGGATGTTTCGGCTCATTTCCTCACTTCTTCATCAGCCCTGTTTTGGGCAATTACCTCAGTCTTTCCCTCAGCTGGTATGCAAAAATCTGGATTATTAGTGTTTTTTTTAAAATCATCCTTCATTACATTTTTAAGCCTTTAATAAACTGCTTTTATTAAAATGATCACTTCAATCATTTACTTTTTATTGAGGATTTTTGTATTGGCACTTTTGCTTTTCTTGGTTTGTTTGATTTCATTGTAGTGTGTGTGTGAATAAATGATCGACCCATTTCTTGCAACTTTGTGTTATATACATATACACATTATATATATATATATATATATATATATATATATATATATATATATATATATACACACACACACACACATATATATATATATATATATATATATATATATATATATTCCAACAATACTGAACTAAATCATTATACAAAGAAACTATTCGGTGATAGTTAAAGAACAAATTGGTATGGGTATACACACAGTATCTTAACTAATGCATTCTTCCTCTTCATTAGGAGTCACTTTGTAAATCATTTCCTGGTGACTTAAAAGAATACCAGCTCTCCAAATAAGATTTTGGGTCATTGAGTAACTTACTCTCCAATTTAAACACTATGAGTAAAATGTATTTTGGGCGAGTAAAATGCAACATTACCTTGAAGTCATGAGTATGCTCAATAAATACTACACACACACACTTTAATGCTAACCTATGGGGTATACATTAACTACAACCTTACATTAACTAATACTTGGTCTACAATAAAAACAATTTATTTGTATTTGCTTTATTGACCACAAACAATATGGCTGTGAAGCAAATAAACACAGAAACAGATTTTTATTTATTTTTTTTAATTCCAACGCTGCTTTTGCAATATACTTAAACCTGCATGCAGGTACTATATATTTCTAAAGAAACAATAATATTGTATTCCTGGTTGATCGTCTTGCTAGAGCAATATAAAGCATTCTGGCTCTCTCCAAACACAGAATATTGTATTTATTATATAGCTATGTTCCAAAAATTGGTAGGTTAGGTTGATGGGGACGAAGACGGCACCAAAAAATCCAAAATCCAAAATCAGGAATCCAGCTGCTTATTCACCAGTCACAAACACACATTACAAGCGATCTCCTTTACAGGGTCGCGGTGAGCCGGAGCCTAACCCGGCATACACAGGGTGCAAGGTGAGACTACACCCTGGACGGGACACCAGTCCATCGCAGGGCACCACACACACACACACACACACACACACACACACACACACACACACACACACACACACACACAGGGCAATTTAGAGTGACCAATCAACCTGGACAGCATGTCTTTGGACTGTGGGAGGAAACCGGAGTACCTGGAGAAAACCCACGCGAACACGGGGAGAACATGCAAACTCCACACAGACAGTACCCTAGGCCGGATTCAAACCCAGGACCCTGGCGCTGTGAGGCAGCAGCGCTAACCACTACACCACCGTGCCGCCCTCAATGCCATCA
Source organism: Acipenser ruthenus (assembly GCF_902713425.1). Taxonomy (NCBI): domain Eukaryota; kingdom Metazoa; phylum Chordata; class Actinopteri; order Acipenseriformes; family Acipenseridae; genus Acipenser; species Acipenser ruthenus. Next base: position 73,155,947 of record NC_081191.1, on the reverse strand, counting down.
CAGTCGCCCTCTTATACTCGTTATAAGGTGGAACACAAATAGCACGGTCTTGTAACTATGGCTCCACTCTATAGCGTTATAAAAGGGTGAGCATTGTACTATGAAAACTTTAAGATCAGTCATTTTATGTGCTTTCATGCATGTTGTCACCCAGGAATGAGTTGGTTTACACGTTTTAAATTACAATTAGAGATTCCACACTTTGATACCCGGTTAGCAATTAGCTGTCCTTGGAGTTGAGACCTCAGCTGTGAGGTCTGGTCCTCTCCTGATTTGTATGCCGTTTATATGTATAGTTTTAAATGTAATTTTATAATCATTTGCAAGACAGAAGCCCTGCAGGGAGCAAGGGAAAATAAAGAGCTTGCTCTTCAAAAGAAGATCTACATAGCACACATGGTGAAGTGTGCAGGATTGTGCTTTGTGAATCCAGGTCATTTGTTTCTCAGGAGATAGAAACAAGTTATGTGAATCATACCAGGAACAGGCAGCAATGGCAAGTAATTATTTATTTTTTTTTAAATAAACTTCAAAGCATGTTCAGTAACATTATAATGGGTGGGTCACAGCATGACACCTAGGAACCAGCAGTTTGTAAATATACAGTATGCAGATAAAATAAATAAAGTAAAAACACCACACATCACAAATGAAAGCACAAAAAACACAAATATCTTCAGCACACAAACAAATCAAATGCTTTGAAGGTTGAAGACACAGATGACATGCAATAAATAATACTGGCACCAGCCATCATGTAGTTTAAAAATTATTCTTTGTGGAAATCACCTATACAGTATACATGGGATATTGCATTGTCTGTCTATTGCATTGTCTGACATTTAGACCTACTATATGCAAATTATGCAAAACAAAGTAACATTGCTTGTCTTTATTTTACGTGGAAGAATGCAAATGGTTATGCAAGGTTTGTTTTACTTCAAAACAGTCCTTAAAAGACCTCAATATACTCTTGTAATAATGATAGACGTTCCAACCCAACTCACGTTTCGTTAAGATAACCTCCAGAAGCATCCTTCAATATACCGAGCTTCAGAACCTAACACCAGGCCCCAGAAAATTGTTTTTGTTTACTTTCAGTTAACTGTGTCCCAAACCTCTGCCATATGTTTGCAATGATGTGCAAATGCACCCCAATAGAAAAAAATGACATTATTAGTTCAATACAAATTCCTGTGCAATTTGTGTAGCCGAGTTAATGTTTATAGTGACGGGGTGTGTCTGTACAGCAAAGCAACTGATATGGTTAACTAAAATTAATTACAACAAACGTAAAATGTGATCTAAGCATAATTGGTTTGACTATGCAGCCAACTGAAGTCCAAGTTACTAATGCCATTAGCAGAGTGCCAGTTGTCCTTTCAGCGAGTAGTCTTTAAAAAGATACAAAACTTTTACTACAGATTGGTTACATGGTAAAATCTTTGCAACGTTCATCATATTAAAGTTGAAGGTACCCGTTGTATGATTTGATCCAATCATTGTGTTTAGCAATTCTCCGTTCTTATGATTTTCACATATAAAAGAGTTAATCATAAACACTGCACCATATGGGAAAAAAAGGTTGAAATGGTTCAAAATGAGCTCCGCCTGGCACATGGTAATTACTTGATTCCAGTTAGCTACAGCTATGGCCAAAAGTTTTGCATCACCTATAATTTTAGGATTGAGACATACCAGTAATTTACTAAATAAATAAATAAATATATGAACATAATTTAGATATTTTATGTAATCAAAGAAACTACAAAATCATATTGCAAGTCTACCACAAGCCATAATAGTAGTATTTATTTTTTATTTTTTTTTAACTGTAGTTATGTAATATGCATTGTTTTTTTACTGTATCTTATTAGATAAAGATAAAGGTAAAGTGCTTTGTGATGGTGGTCCACTATGAAAGGTGCTATATAAAACTGATTGATTGTACATTATTACATGTTAGATTTTGAAATGTCACATCTTTTCATTTTTGTTGGCTTTTCATAAAGTATATAGAAAACTACAAAGCAGTATGTAATTCAATATGTTAACGTAACATTATTCTGCAGGCTTCATTCAAATTTATGAAGCAAAATTAGTTAATTATATAGGGTGATGCCAAACTTTTGGTCATAGCTGTAGGTCACCGACAGAATGTCAGGTTTGATGTTTAAACATCCTGACTGCATCTCAAGGGAAACTGTTTAATGGAAGTAGGTTGTGCCCGCAACACTGCAGATGTTATGTGTATGCTGTCTTACGTAAACAGCAACAGATTCTATATATATTTTTAACATTTTATTTAAGGGTTGTGCTTTACTAAACAAAAACATAAAACTATCAATATTCCTTCCACTGCAACCAAATATTGCAACCCCTCTCCTGTAGCTCTAAAGTACTGTGGACTAAAAGTGCAAAGACACTGCATGTCTACACAGAGACGTAGCTGCAACCAGGGGACTGAAACGAGTTGGCAACATCAGAGAAAGGGGTGGTGACATTAAAAAAAAAAAAAAGAAATTGTAACAGGTTTGTGACTCATATCAAATAACCTAAACATCAAATAACCTAAATATTCTCAACACAAAGCAGAACCAGTAACAACAATAATAATAATTCTAATAACAGGCAAGACCATGGCTGTAAAAGCATTGGTTCGCACTCCTTTAAATGCAAAAAGTATAAAGCATTACATATTTTAAACTCTTCCTTTCAATAGCAGATGAAAGCATTGCTTGATCTTAAGTGGATTGTCTGTAAAAGAAAGTGTACAGAAATCAGGCCTAACAAGGTGTCCTCTATATCGATAATAACCTCAATCCGTCCATCAATATATACCCATTCCTTTGAAAACATTAATTGGTTCAGTTCTCGCAGTAGTCAAAAGAAATATGAAGTGTAGAAGAATTCCAATATTTTTTCCATGTTCTCAAATCAGTTGTGAGAGATGCAAATACAGCCAAGATTTAGTCCACCGGGTCAATGAATATGATTTTAACATGAGAGGGGCAGAGTCGCTGGTATATGTCACAGCATATCTTAGTTTACACTGCAATAGGATGCTGTGTGGTCCGGTGGTTAAAGAAAAAGGGCTTGTAACCAGGAGTTCCCCCGGTGGTTCAAATCCTGGCTCACTCACTGACTCACTGTGTAAGCAAGTCACTTAACCTCCTTGTGCTCCGTCTTTCGGGTGAGATGCTGTTGTAAGTGACTCTGCAGCTGATGCATAGTTCACACACCCTAGACTCTAAGTCGTCTTGGATAAAGGTGTCTGCTAAATAAACAAATAATAATAATCCTGCCGCGGGCAAAACTCATACAATCCCCAATCACAAATCAAAGGGCCAGTCAGTTATAAAATTACCATACAAGACACAACTACAAAAAATCATGGCTTGCTGGTCAGTACTGGTACAAACTCAAATCCTGGATACAATGCTTATGATTTGGATCTCTACTGGTAGAATAGCCACAGTAAAATACAGAGGTAGTGTAGTACTCAAAATTAAAGAAAAAAGTAAACTGTGCCTTCAATAACACATCATGTACTCACTAGAATATGAAAAGGAACTGCATGCACTATAATGCTCATCAATGCGCAGAACAACACTCAAAGGGGAGAGGACAGTAAGACTATGAAAATGCAATTTGAAGCAACTTACTCTTAAAACAACATTTATATAGTATATTTTATTAATGCAAAGGTTTCTTTTTTAACAAAAGTACTCCTCTAGTAAGTTAGCTGAGCCACAAACTAAATTTAGCAGCAATCTAAAAGAAATACCAAAAATAATGAGGATTGTCCATTTAGATTTTTTGCTCATCCATAACTTCCATAATGTAGGTGGTCCAAAGAAACCAAGTCACGAAGGTATAGGGTTTTTATTTTTTTAACGAGATTTTTGGCCATAAGTTTCTTAAGTTTTCTTGTTACTCCAGTATACAAAGTGCATTGTTACAAACTCAAAAAGTTTGTTTAGGACTACAAAAAGGGTTCCTACTACTTTTGAAAATTAGAAAATAATTGTTGGGCCAAAGTCTCAAACACAAAGAGCTTTTATAATCTTGTTTGTATTTCATACAAATATAAAATCTACTGGGATAGAGCAGCAAACTATTTCTCCATTTGGTTGGGAGGAATAAAAAGTAAATAATAAAATCACACCCTAATAAACATGACAAACGTATTCTACTTAAGTCAAAAGAGTGCCCTCTAGTGTACAATTGTGATTATTTTTCTAGTGGCATGATCACAAAGATCAGCTGCAGTCATTTTGAAGCCAGAATTGTATTGTATTATATTACATAACATTAGTTACATGTATTACTGCAGTATGAAACGTTATACACTTACACAATGATGGAAGTGCTTTAAAAAAAAAAAAAAAAAACAACATTAACATATGTTTTTTTGTATTGATCTGATTAACAATAAAATACATTTCCACTGTAAGTATACAGTATGTTGTTTGTTTGTGTTATTTAACTGCATTATTATACTTTCAGATTTCTACCAGATATTAAAACCGATTCTTATTTCTATTTAAAAGTGCACATTTTCAAAGTCTTGCCTTTTACGATAACACTTTTTTTTGGTCCATTTACTAAAATAAAAATGTTTTGTTCAACGAGGGTAGCTGCTGAACTAACATGTCGTTAGCTGCCAGCTCAACTGATTGGAAACAAAAGTAGGACGATTTCTTAAAGGAACGCCAATAACTTAGGCAACTCGTTATTATCTGGGGAACTCATCCTAACCTAGGCGATATTGTCAACAGCAACATTTTACACACACATTTCTTAAATTTTCATTGGAGACAGGGCATTTCGGTTTGCAACGAAACTTACGCTAAATATTAACCTGGTCACACTCTTACTGCATGTTTACATGATTTTAATACCAGTTCAGTCAGATGTTAACCATCGTTTTTGGTTAATTTGGCTGAAAGCAACAAGACTGTACTTACACTGAAATAGCGGCTATCGTTTTAAAACGTGTAAAAATGCATATTCTGTAGGCTATTTTAGGAGTAACAATTGCTCGTCGTTTAAACTTATATCAAGACAATCTAATCAAGTATACCCATGTTTGCAATCAACTAAAGCGAGTTAGCAACTCAGAACTCTTTATTGTAACATTTTAAATAATTAAATCAACAGGACACATTTAGCAAATTACATCTAATATTCTCTTTCCGTGTAGATCCAGTCCAGGACGTCCTATACCTTTACCGGTATCCAAAATGCATCTTTGCAATACAAAAATCCCAAAGGGTGCACTTATTGGAAACGGCAAGATTGGCTCATTCCCAATTTGACAACTTGTGGGGAAAAACAAAACAAAACAAACAAACAAAAAACGTCAGCTGGTAAAAGTAAGTGCTATGGCTATCCATTCGTGTGCACTGCTGGATTTAAGCTTTGTCTTGAAACCGTAGTGCAGCATTTCGGTCACCCTGGCAAGAGATACGATTCCCTGCCTGGCAAAGAAATACGAGGTTTTTTTTTCGTTCGGGGTTTGGAGTTACAAGGAAAATGTCTCATTGCAATAGAGACTGTAAGTACAAAGAGGTGATTCATTGGATTGGCATTGATGTGTGTGGAAAATGTACCTTCTGTTTAACAAAATAAAACAACCCCCCTCCGGCAGAATTACTGCACAATGGCGTCTTTCATTAGCAAATCTGGGGCACTTGGGAATTGAAACTGGCATAGAACAATCGAAGATCAGGAAAAGCCTCTACCGAATCCCGAAAACTGCATGTTATAATACACGACTTAAGAGTTCCCCGAATGGAAGAACATCAGTTTCCAAAGCTGTACGCACCATAAGGAAAGCTAATTCTGACCGAGGGCGCAATGATTTCTAATCGTACGGGTCGAGATATTTTCGGCTAAGCTGAAATCCACGTTTATGTATTTCGGTCTGAAACATATTTAAACATATTGCGATTAAACAGGTATCAATTCCCATTAAGTGGTTAAAAATGTTTGTTAGAACTGTGGCGCTTCAATCCTGGCACATGCGTAAAAGCAGCTGTGCCGTAAAAGTCCCAGCCATACCACAGCTTCAGCATATAATAGCAAACCAAATCTATCAGTCCTGGCTTACCTGAAACATTGATGAACATCCAGTGTCCTTTTCACCTCCCTTTTCCTTCGATTTCTTTAGCGGTCTGCTTCCCTCGCTACACCAGAGAGAAATGCAATAGCTTGGCTAAGGTAGACAGAACAAAATACAGAGAATACTTGCTTCAGGGCTTCGAAACCCCTTAAGGCAAAGATCAGGATACAATTAGCTCATGCCTCTACCCCAGTCTAAACCAATCTGCAAAATAAAACTTCAATTAAATTAACTGATCACAGAGGCAGCACGTTGGCCTTCCACAAAATTGATGTAATTTAGTTCATTTTTTTAAAAAAGATCCTGCAATTTCTACATAAAGCAGTCTCACTCCAGCCTCCAACTTGCCTATTGCCCCTCTTGTCTTGCACAGAAAAGCTGATTTTAATCGTTGTGATTAGTTTTGATGTAACGTTTCCGCAGGCGATTTCAGCAAATGGATGGAGTGTTTCTTTGCCAGAAAGGGAAAAGCAGCAGATGATGATAATTATATAGATTGTTGGTTGTGTCTTTTGATTTTGTGTGTGTATCATTTCATGCCTCTTTCTCAAGTGCGAGCTGACATTGCAACTTGTTGATCAGTACCGTCTCGCTTTTAATCAATGCATGGGGGATAATTTGGACAGGAAGCAAAACATTTTTTTTCTTCCCTTGGCTATGTAACTTCCAAAATGACGTATATAAATAAGCACATGGAGTCTGCTTTGCCCTGCCCCAATCATGTCTGAATCAGCGCCTCGGGGAAATGCACTAACTCATTTCAAATGTTCAGCCATGCATAATTCTAAGAGATTGAAAGAGTTCCAAGCTTAGTTTAAAATAGTGGGGAAATTATATTGGAACGTATAGCGCCACGTGCAGTTTATTGAACTGTAATATATAATACAGCATGAGTAAATAAATACATAACTACCCGTTCGTTAATAAGTATTTGGTATATGTTACACAGTATATGCTATTTAGTATAAACGGCTATAATAAACACTTTGCATACACACAATGCGTTACCATAATGGTGTTATACAGCGTCTATGGTAATAGTCAGATCTGGAAATTCTAAATTAGCTTGCCATAATTAATTTCAATGAAATCACAATTCCCACTGATATACAGCCTAATCCCTTGGAGACACTGTCACAATAAAAGTGAAAACGTCATCGTCATCGCAACCGCAGCACTTTTCAAGATGGCAAAGCATGTGTGTTTTGGTTACATTTCATCCAAATGAGTAATGAATGTTAAACCAATACAATCACGACGTGTCTCTTGTAATCTGAGTTCTAAACCCGTATACTTGTCACACTTTTAATACTTATCGCTGGCACTGTTCTGAAACTATGACAAAGGTATGAGTAGTAACAGGTATTAATTACATTTCATTGTTTTCCTTATCAAAACAGTAATTTAAACGAGCTACAGAAACTGAAAAATAAAACAAACTACAAAAAAGGAACTCGATTTGCAAGTTCATGCAGTGTCCAGTTACAGTACGACATTTCTTAATTATTAATAATAATTCTGCTTGGGAACAATTAAACATCGTATCCTGGTGTCCAGTATTAAAACTAAACGAATATTTTTTTTTTCTTTTAAATCAAACCTTTTTACAATCAGTATCACTGTGTCCTGTTCCAGTGGTTTATTATGTGCCCCTCTGGCGTCCCCTGTTGTTTGAAGCTAGGCAGGGACAATGGACTCGCAACATGGTGACTGAGATTCCCTTGTTCACTTATACTTAGACCCTCTGTCAGTGATGTATGTTTATAAAGCGTTCATGATCAAAAACAAAGAAAACAAAAAATAATTGAGACAGCTGTATTACATTCACACAAAAAAGGGTAATACCTTGTTATCTATTATGCCAGAAACACATACACAGCATATATTTTCAGCATGTGTTTATGACAGCCATTATTAATTTAAGACAACTGATATTTTATTGATCAAAACAAAGATCAAAATACAGCCACTGTTTAACTCTAAATTTATTCTGCTGGTGTTTTTCCCCAGAGTGATATATTGAACTCCTTGTTATCTTTAATAAATATAACAAAAATAAACAGAAATTGGGTTTTCAGTCTGTTCAGGAGTTTTAGGTCAGTAATATTTAGATCTGCTTCTATTAAGATCATTAAGAACAAGACTTATAATAATGTTAAATCCAAGTTTTAGTAATGTCATTTTCAAAAATGAAAATCCCATACAACAATGCTTTCAAGCCTGCATTGTTAAAACTGAGAACATTATACTCTAGGTATGAATGTGATCATGTCTGTCTGGATTCCATAAAGGTGTGTCCAAAACATGAGAAAACAGTTGGATACAATAGAAGAAAAGATTGGCATTGTCACTCACAGCACCACCCATCTGTTGTGCAAAATGCAGTGCTCACTCTTTAAGGTGGTTGTTTATACCGAGGAACAGGTAATAGGTGGTGTGGTCATCATGGCTCCCAGTTGTCCCATATTGCTATTCCACTAGCATTTTCAAGACGTAACACAGATAGCACGGCCTCGGAACTATGGCTCCTGACTATAGCATTATAAAGGGGGAGCACACTATGCACATGTTTAAACACAAAGCTTGTGTTTAACAACAATTCAGTAAAATAAAGGCTACATTCATTTTCTTTCTTTTAAATTATGATGGAATGTGTAGTTTGTGTTATAGGCTGTATAGATCTACATAGTGGATTTCCCCAGGAAAACACCATAGTGGTGTGTGGCGTGGTAGTGTCACAGCCCAGATAGTATTTGCAGGGAGAGAGACTCCAACACAGAAAACTGCAAGTTAAATGCACAAATGGGCTTTTTATTCAAAAGCAACACGGACAAAACACTAACAAAAACACATTTGACAAAAGACACATGGGCCAAACCAAAAGGGTCTACAAAAACTCACAAACACAAACACAAGATGGGACGGCACAGCACGGAAGACAAACCACGGACCTCCACCTCTATCACCAACATTAATTCTATTAACTCTCACTAACACCCGTGAACACCTATTTTATACAGCAGTGGCTGGAGCCTAATTAATAATTTATTCAATTGTCAATTCCAGCCACATTCCCATGTGTTTTTGAACTGTAGCCCCCCTCCTTGCCAACCCAGTATTCCACTGGCAGGGCTTCCACACTGCCACATGCCTCCCCACTTGAAACACTAACCCCACTCCCATGGATGTGATCGGGGCTGAGATGGAGGTGGTCTCTTCACCTCCTTCCCCTCTCTATACCTGGCAGCTCTCTTCCATGGTGACACTGGGCACCCCAGTAGTGGCGACGCTTGCAGTGGCAATACTGGCAGTGGTGGGGAACACTCCATCAGCGGAAATTCTGCTATTGGCAATGCTGGCAGCAGTGGGCAACATGCCAGCAGCGGAAATTCTATGAGTGGCAATGCTGGCAGTGGAAATGCTGACAGTGGTGCGGGGTATTCCGGCAGCAGCAATGCTGGCTAAGTGTTGGGCACTCTGGCAGTGGTGGCACTGTCAGCGGCAATGCTGACATCAGCGCGGGGCACTCCGGACATGCAGCTGGAGACGACTCCCCCTTCTTGGACGGTGAAGACGACTCCCCCTTCATTTATTCAGATGTCGGCTGCAGCCAAGTTCCCACGTATTATGACAGGGAGAAATTTAACCCCATCCCTGCCAACCTAATATTCCCCACACAAACACCGGCAGGATAAGGATTAGAGTTTACAATTGGGGGAAAGCATGGAAGTTTAGCTACATGCATATCTAAGTGAATTAGCTTGTGTAAATACTGGATTTTAATGATACTTAATACAAGTAGAAAGTAAAACAAGGTCATTTGGTTAGGTTATAAAGCAGGGTTATGTGTTGGATAGTAAAAGCCCTTAAAATGTGTTACAGACAATACAGTTTGATTTAAAAGTACTAGTTTAAAAATTAGTGACAACACATTCTTTAATATTCTATCAGATAGGTTTAAATCTGGTAGCTAAATACTGGTATTCCTAGAACATTTCTGACAACATTCTTACACATTAGTAAGTTTTCTATAACTGTATCACAGCCCAGAATACCTCACGTGGAATATTAGTGACCTCATAATGCCTACTACACTACTCGTGGTGGCTGCAGAGTATGGCATTATTAAATATCCTTCACTGCATGATGGTTTAAAGAAACATCAAGGCTTGTAGTACATTTGTCAAAATACACATTTCTGTTTGTTCTTGGTTGAACATCGAATGTGAAATGATACAGAAATCCCTATACAGGTTCACCTTACCACAGTATTTCTATTTATGGTTAGCTGCCATATGCACTGTAGCATTGTGTAAAAATTATGCTTTTGTTATAAAACAGAACATTGGTTTCCTGTCAAGTTTCTGGTACAATAGGTGCTCGATTGGCAGATGCTTCCTCAAGTGATGATTCTAAGAGCCATTCGTTAGCTGCAGATTTCCACCTCCAGAGTTGATCATGTATCCCTCCAGAACAATTTAAATACTGGCAAATCAATACCGTTCTTGCTGTCCAACACCATTTCCAAAGCGATAGTTCAGGGTTTTTTTTTTCCGTCTCACCCTATGCAACATGTTGTTTACAACTCGCCAATATTGGGAACCACAGGGCCAGTGTACTTCTCATAATTTAGAATAAGTTGCTTGAGAAACAAAATAATAAAAAGTTACTGACTTTTTGGCTGGTGTTAGTTAGGTTGGAGGCACAAAGTAGTTAAATTAAATAAAAGCAGCATACAGTAGGTTTCTGTGCCGTAATAAACCTGCATTGAAAAGAATGTATATTACCAAGAGTAGGGTGATTTTTTATTTTTTTTTCTTCCCTGATTCAATATATGGTATTGATTATTTATTAAAAATAAAACACATCTACTCCTCTTCTGGAGTTTACTGGGAAGCAGGAGTCATTCCCCATAACATATTTTTAGGCTTAGGCATATGCTTTTATATATGGTCACATCTGTATGGAAATAGGACTAGGAGTAGGATTGTATAGCAGTTGATCCATTCCAGGTTTTACTGTGAGTTTATTAAGACACACCTGAACTTGATACTACACTGTATACTTAATCAAGCTTGTAGTAAAACCTGGAATGGGTGAAACTGCTATGCAATAGGTCTTATTTTCATCCATGGTCTAGAGGGACAGGGGTAATATGTCAGTGCAATACATTAGTCCTCAGCAACACACTTCAAGGAAATTTAGTTCCTGAAGTAAAATGAAGCTGTTTTGAAGTTCATACTCAAAGGAAATGACCCAAATTATGTAGCATCGCTATTACATAACCCAACTACAAGTTGATTTAATTTGAAATATTCAGCAGTGCTTTGATCACTGGGAATCTCAAGCTAAAGGTGTCACACTATTTTAAAGAGACCATCTTATTTTAATAAAGTCTTGATTCTTTACAATTTTTTTTCAATTTCCAATCTCCTATTTTAATGTATTATTTGTTTATATATATCACTCACACACACTTGGAATGCATAGTGTATGAACTATTAGAAATGTTGTGCGAGGTGTAAGGCTGTTCATAAAAGGAGTTCTTCAGATGAAAATACACATAAGTGACATCAACAAAATTAGAATTTTCACAAAATGTTTATTGATTAAATCAGCGATTGATTACTCTATTGTGATTTCCATTACACGAGAGTAGATGTTAAAACTTCATGCTGATTTGAACTCGGCTCTCAACCAAGCTAAGCACCAAAACGTAGCTTTACAGTAAACTAATGTGATCCATAGGTGTCTCCATCCATTTCCGCTTCCTTCCATATAATGATGTAGCTATCCTTCTGTCTGGTGTTAATGGCTGAAGTGTAATGCTGGCTCCAGGGATCCCTAGCGCATCAGCACACACAACGGCTGCGATGCTGGCTCCGGGGATCAACCACAGTGCGGTCTCCCCAGCGCATCAGCATGACAACCGTCTGGATTGAGCTAAGTAGGGTACATCTCTGGGGTCTTCAAGTGGGCACCTTCCATCCTTCGTCGACTAGCCCACGACACCTCAAGAGGGCTTGACGGTGATTCTGGCGTCCCAGAATCACCCCCCTCTGTCCCCCACGCAACTCAGCCCAGCTTACTTACCTGTACATGTAAATTACCCAGTCAGTTTATTAGGATCATCCCTTGTATATGTTTAATTTCTTATCGCAATGCTGTCTGATTTTATTTGCCAGAGTTGACCTTCCTCCTCTCCCTGTCTCATTGTGTTTGACTATTACTGCTAGACACGAAATTAACATCAGTTTCTTTCAGCTCCTCATTAATCTTTTAGGCTTTTCTGTATATTCTCCTGCAATATTTTTTTATATCCAGAAAAACAAATGGCCCAATTTTTCTTTTATTAACCCAACAAAGTTACAAATTTAATTTAATTTCAAGTAGTCAGCGTTCCTTTTGATCACTGGCAATAGACATGAGTAAGTTAGTCTTTTTTGAAGCCAGTCTAAAAAGAAAAAGGCACATTTTCAGAGTTGACAAAGATGTACAAAAAAAAAAAAAAGAGAAACCACCTTTTTCCAGGACATAGGTTCTTGCTATTGAAGCACCTGCCCGCCGGGCAAGCGCCAAAGAATGGACAAAAAGTATAGCCTGACTACGCCACAGAGGGAATTTCGCACTCAGAATTAAAACAAACAGTAGTTTAAAACACGCACAAAGCAAGTGGGTTATCATTGACAGTGCACGTCATTTATCAAGTAATCATATTGCGAGCTGGAGTCTAGTCCTATTACAGGAAATTAACGAAAACAGTCATAATAAAAACAATACCGTACATAAAACAAAATAAAACAACCAGGGGGATATCTAAAAGAACGGAAGCTTAAAACACAAACTAATCGGGGGAACAGCAGGCTGTTAGGACATCAAACGTGTGGTGGTCCAAGAGTAGCCGGCCACGTAATGTAAACAAACTTGCTAGTCAGTTCATTTAAGGATTTCACGACAACCAACGAAGGTTGTAGTTGACTAGAAGATCATAATTAAATTGGCTTACTCACGTCTCGTACTTCAATGTTATTGCCGCTACTCGCAGACCACACACAAAATTATTTTAAACATACCGCCATTGCACAGACTGCCGCCGTCACAACCTGCTTCCTATTCCGTTCTTCGCTTGTCTGTAAAGCCAGCCTTTTAAATGATCCAGGTAAGGGAAATAATCCTTTGACTGGCGCGGGGAAAGGGACGAAAGATGAGGGGGCGTTCTAAAAATGAAAGTAATGAAAACAATAAACACACAAAGTAGCGACCTGCTGCACTATATTTGTAGTGTTGACATTATTGTATTCCTCTCTGAAGATTTGCCTTTGTCTTTGCATTTGCACTTGCTTCACAATCAGGGCCCAGTGCTTCCCCAGATTTGAATCAACATTTTCCATTTGAATCTCCATGTGAAAATAGTACATGTGCTGAGTTTCCCTCAGGAATTTAGCTTTTTCCAACATGAGAGATAAGCAACTTATTAATCACTCCTACTGTCATTTCCACACATAACTACTCATTTAGGCTTGCTTCTCGTTTTCAAGGGGGTTATGGCGGATAACAACAGCACAATGTCACAACTGACCAATGAAGTATGAATACCATACATTTCCAATACAGTATAATTCTAAAAAGTGGTAATCATATCAGCTACAGTACAGTAGCTGCTGTTAAAAGAACAAATGTTTTTATGCTCTTGCTGTAAAATGGTTCATAAGTATAGTTTTACCTCAGAATTGTTACAAACAGCAGTGGCTTGTTCAAAAGTCACTTCGGTTGGAGCCAGACAAAAAGGTTTGATATAACATTGAGTCGCCAGTACAACCCCTGCGTGTTTACGAATATCAATAAAAATGTCATTTTTTCAATGACATTGACACCTTGAGCAGCCATCAATCTTAAGAAGCCACAATTGAACTATACTTTTGCAGTTTTTACTCAAAAGCAAGACAGACCAAGACATATTAATACTGGCTGACTCATCAACCCTCTAATGTATGGCCATTATTTCCATAAAACAGCACAGTTTAGCTTTATTTGGTTTTTAGCAATAGTTTCCATTAATACGTTTTGACTCAACTTTGTTAAAGCAATCATGCGAGACAGCCTGAAGTCAACAGTGTATAACCTAGTGTGATCAGTATACACTTCACATGCAGTGTGTCTCGGCATGTTTTACAAGGATAATCGTGACAAAGTGAGCACAGATAGGGGTTCCCTGGAGACCCCAATTGATGCAGGAATGATTTGTATGCAAGGCTGTTTTTTGTGTATTGCCTGTCAGGTACCAGCCACTATACAATACCCATATTAAACCCCAGGGTCTTTTATTTCATACTTACAGCAGTATTAGGACAGTATTGAGACATTACCCAACTAAAGACATCGGCCAAACCTCAAACAATAAACTATAAAATATGATGTCATGTTCGGTTGCATTCCAAAGCAGCGACATTTTCATTATTTTTTGTTTCTGAAATGAAACTATGTAGGACACTCACCTTTAAGCTATTATAAACCACTTTCAGGCAATTTATTTCCCACCTACTATAAAGGGGGCTATCTCAACACCTGTAACACACAACAGCATACTGTATAGACCATATCCTGGTGTGATATGCATAACTTTGATATAGATGATCTAGCCTGCTCACTTCCCCAGGCTCATACCTCTGGACAGAACAATGCCATTAGTTTCCACCTTGCACAGGTAGTTTCTGAAGATGGTCTGTCCATTTTTCAGCTTGCATTGTTATAATCTGATTTAGCATAACTCTGTTCGAGTCTCAGGGTGCAGTTGACCATACTGAGCTGGACAGAGTATATATTGTGCGCCGCCCCCTGGGAGCTCCCGTCCACGGTCGGCTGTGGAATAGCCTGGACTCGAACTCGCGATGTCCAGACTATAGAGCGCATCCTACACTCCACGTGGAGCGCCTTTACTGGATGCGCCACTCGGGAGCCCCTTAGCCTGTGCTTTCTATCTGCTAGTTATCAGAGCCACATCTCTTAAAAGTGCGATACCTGTCCACATAATCTTTTCTTACTTTTTTTCCATTATTAGTGCCAGGCATAGTAATGCAACCTACACTACTGAGTCAGTATGACAGCTAGCATATTACATGTTATAGAAAACAGACGGTAGCAATCCTCACACTTTGTTAGCTATTGACGGTTCCTGTAAAAGAGAGGAAAGGGAGTTACCTGACTGGAATTGTGTTTGTATGTAATCTACAGCCCCCACCACAATGTCTGAGACATTTTGGCTGACAAACAACATAAAATTGTTAGCAGATATAGTATCGCAAACAAAAATATCAATGACTGTGCCAGATTACATCACAGTCATGATATAATGCATATTTAATATGGAAGAACATGAAAGGCTCTTGTATATATATATATACACAAATTTCAGTATTACAAGCATTATGGATGGCATGGGGTGTTTGTTAACGTGTAAGATTGTGGCAAGTAATAAATCCCCCCCCCCAACCCCCCCCAAAAAAAGACCTAATTATTATTTAAAATTCTAATCAATACAGAAAATGTATTACGCTTTGAAATGTGGCTTCCGGCACTCGCATTTGCTTACTATAAAACACACATTCAGAATGCCGTTGGCATTCATTTTGCATGTGCAATGTACAGGGTTTGATACATTACAGCTATGTTGACTTTTTAAAATGAATTCCCATGGCTTGCAACATTACCTTGTAATGTAAACATTAATCATCACAGCATAAAAAAAACTGATGCAGCTGCTATTCTTAGTCCCAAAAGGCATTAACGTCAATATTTTTTGTTCATTTTTCTGAAATGGCACTTTGCCTGAAACTCAGCTGGCTTGTTTGTATGACTATCAAACCAACTTTTATATGTTGACAGCTATGCCAAAAGTGCTGCATTATTTATTTTCATAGGAGGTCACCTGTTGGCATCTCAGTCACTTCTGTTGTTATTTTGGGGGCTGGAGCTATATTGGTATTTACCTATGGAGTATTACGCTCTTACAACACTTTGCTCAAACTGTGCCTGCACTTAACTATGCTGCTTTGCAGAGCTAAGTTGCACAGTCTGCAACCGTGCTGCCCATGCACAGGAGCATGCACCCTGCTGCAGATACTGGACTATCGCTGCAACCTTGCACCAGCACTGACTCCTACCAAGCTCGGGAAAAGGCTCCCGGGATCATTACATACACCTGGCAAGACCCAGGAGGAGTGGGGCTGATAGTGGTCACTGATTGGTGGGGGTTAACCTACAGTGTTGCAATATTGTAAGGGTTGTGGGATATGAAATAGATGGCCTGCGTGTTTGCTGGGTGTGTTGGAGAAGTAACCTGTTTTGCTGAGAAGTGTTGCTGACATGCGTATCCTGTGCTTTTATGCAAAATAAGTGATTGCTGCTTTTGAAGAACTCTTGTTTCACGCTCCAGTTCTTACCATGCCATTGCAATATGTTAATCTGACAACCTGAGCTGGAGAGCTGCTCCTGAGTATATTAAAAAAAAAGTAATTCATATTTGTGTAATAGCTATAAGAATGATTGCAAGCATTGTGGCTGAAAAAGCAAAATAACCCAGCGCTTTGTAAACAAAGTTGTTTTTTATGGTGTGTAGACCAAAAAGTAAACTATAAAGAAAACCAAAAAAGGTCTGCACTCAAAAATGAGAAATTATTTCAAAATAAAAACATTTTAAAAAAAGTTCTCTGTCATGAACGCTGATGAAGCCTACTGGTGAAACGTGTTCATGACTGAGAACTGCACATTTTTCTTTTAAAAATGTTTTAATTTAAAATAAAGGACATCATTTCTAATTTTGAGTGCTGACCTTTTTTTTTGGATTTCTTAAACAACCTCTTTCTGAATTTACTCTATATTTATTCATGTAGAATGGCAAAAAGGTGCTTATTATCACAATTAACATACTGAAAAGCAAGATTTAAACTAATAAATAACAACAAAAATTCCCTTCAAACAAACCTCTAAACAAAAGAGGGACACTTGGCTACCCTTAAAATAAAATATGCTGCAGTAAGTCGCCCTGACGCTCTACATTGCAAAATGAAAATGCTCAAACACTGAAAAACTCCAGACGTTTGGAAAGCCCATCTGACCTGAAAAGCAATGCAGTTTTGATAAAATTCCAATAAAAAGTCTAGATTGAAGTCACATGCAAAGCACAAACAATCCTGTCCAGCGCTTAAAACCTGATTACAGATGGTAATTGAAGAGCCTTTGTTTTCTTAGCTAACTGTTGCTATGCCATCAAGGATTACCTGATCTATGTGACCCAAGAAGTTACATTAACCCTTTACTGCATAGAGTACTAAAAAAAGTATGCTTCATTCTAGTCAACTGCTGTCACTGTGTTACACTTAATATTGTGTCTCTGTTTTGATAATGGTACTGTACCAATACCCCTCCAACGTAAGTCAGTTCGTTTCCAGGGCAAGTCCCTCTACTTATTTTGAGAGAACTTGTTTGTAAACAACACTTTTCTATGGCTTCAGTAAAGAGGTTAGTATTTTTTTTTACCCCATTTCATTAAACTAGAAGATTAGGGCCACAATACAAAGTTAGAATAATTGGTAGTGATCAACAGGGATCATTTAGTATCATGACATCTTTAATAACATCCCATAAATGGACAAAAATAGAATGTCCCATTTTTAGGTGTGTGTGCACTGTAGGCCTGGGGTTCCTTTTTATAGCCATCAATTTACAAATTTAGCTTTATTCTCTGAGGATGTAGATGTACATGCTGTTTTAAAATGTTTTGTATCAGCTACTTACTACCATGAGAAGCTGTATTAAGTTCTAAGGATAATATATTGCATATTTAGGGTTTCTGAATTGATTTATTTTCTATTTCCATTTTTCCAGCTGGGATACATTTAAAGCTATTACTTTAGAACCATCCATCCAATTATAATGACCCTGGGTGAGAACATTATCTTGTTCTTTAGAATGTAATAATTCTGGTCATGTTTACCTATTTTTGTATGAATTCTGGTCTCTGGTTGGCTATATCCTCAGAACCGCTCAGCAAATTTTTCAAAAAAAATGAAAAAGCTATTTTTTGTCAGTTTTACACGGGTTACTGATTGCCCTACAAGTACTTGATACATTAGAAGAGGATGGATTTTGTTAATCAGACAGAATTTAGCTGGAACCCCTGAATCTAGGGATATACCAGATGCAGATAGTGGGCCAGAAGAAGGACCAGGCTCTGTAAATAACTTGTTGCTTATGACAATGCTTCTATTCGGTATCCAGGGGACAAGGCAGTGAACCTTAAGCCCTTGTTACACGAGTCAATTTACAAGCAACTTTTATCGCCTGCGATCAAATCCCGTGAGGATTGCCCCGTGTAACAGCCCTGACAACGTATTGTCAACGTTCTGGCAACTGCGTGGCAACGCGATTGCTTGAGTGGACAGCAATCCTACTCCAAGCAACAGGTTCCAGGCAATATCCAATCAGAGCACTGGTGTGTGTCACGTGATTCTGTCTGCTACAGTGAAAACAACAGTTGAAATGGAAACGAAAGCCGCAATTACCTGGACTCATGAGAAATAAATACTTCTCATAGAGTTTTATGAAGGTTGGTCAACACATCGTTATTTTGGTAGTGGACTGTTTTGATAATAACCAATGCTGGGACTAGAGTTACTTTTAACAAGTTTTTAAAACTACTTAAAATCTTTGTCCATCTATCATTAACTACACCCTAGCTGCACCTTGTTCAGGTCTCCCCTTCTTAATATTTAAAATACCTTTGTATAAAAGACAGCAATAATAATAATAATAATAATAATAATAATAATAATAATAATAATAATAATAGGGGAATAAAAATGTAGCTACTAAACTGATGTCCATATTATGTTATTTTATTACCTTTTTTTAAACCGTTACTCCGCAGCACTGTGATAATATAATCATAAAAGGCCGTTTTTTTATTATGAGTGATATATATTTTACAGCATTTAAAGAAATTAAGAATTATCGTTCATTTTTTATCTAGTACTGTACGTTAAATTGAGTTTTACATATTTGGCTTATTTGCTTTTATTCTGTAAACGTTACTACTTTATTATTATAATTATTAGTTGTTCAATTATTTAAAGATGACAGTAATACTAAATAGTTGTACTGATGCTTGGTATTTATAAGTATATGACCTGAAAACCAGAACTACGTGACGTAGTTCTTAAATATGATTGGATATTGCTTGGATTAAAGACAATTTGTATCGAATGCGAGTTAACTCTTAGTTGTATCGTGTAACAGGTCAAATCCCCCGTGGTGACGTCATAGGCATTCACGTTGCTACAATTTATGTTGTCAGCGCATTGACTCGTGTAACAAGAGCTTTCGAGACTTTTTATCTTCTGGTGATGATCTAGAGACTTCAAATAGACTGAGTGTGTTTCAGAAACAGACACTGAAACTAATGCTAGATTACAGCCATGTAAACGAAGAACCATGCACTCTAGATCAGAAAAAATAACACAAAGTTGGGTAAAAGCTGATCGATCAGCAAAGAAGAACTCTCCAGTGTGGAAATGAGTAATCTCTATGTACTCCAGAAGGGTAAACCTAATTTGAATGTAACTGTGGCTGAAATGAACATTTTTGCAATTCTGTTCACTTCAGGCTATGCCCCTTTACCAAGGAGAATGATGTACAGTTCAGATACATTTAACATGGCCATAAGTGAAGCAATATCAGTCAACCGAAGATATCCTTGCTCATTTCCATTGTGCAGACAATGCAAAGCTCGTTGCAAATGACAAGCTTGCTAAAATGCACCCTCTGTTTGACATGATGAATACTCAGTTCACAGCATATTGGCCTGTTGAACAAGACCTAGATGTTGATGAGACAATGCTTGCCTACTATGGCAGACACTCTGCAAAGCAGTTCATCAGAGGTAAACCAATCAGATGGGGATACAAGGCTTGGTGCCTCAACACCTGCTTTGTATCCCTGGTACCTGGTTCGTTTTGATACGTACGCTCATGCGTTGTGTGGTAAGAGTATATCTAGCATTCGACAAAGTAAGACCACAGATGGGACGTCAGCTGCTGCAAATCCTTAATTGCCATGTCCCTTTTATTTTCATTGTTAACATCCTGACAACTTTTTACACTTAGAACTTTAAAGTCTGTTTCAAAGCTCTTTTCAAAATGTCTGCTTTAGTGCACTGATAGTGTAAGGATTATTGCCCACATTGTCAAACAGGTAACACAGCAACAACGATCCATGATGTGGTACAGAACAGA
The DNA here is from genome assembly GCF_902713425.1 of Acipenser ruthenus. Classification (NCBI taxonomy): domain Eukaryota; kingdom Metazoa; phylum Chordata; class Actinopteri; order Acipenseriformes; family Acipenseridae; genus Acipenser; species Acipenser ruthenus. The sequence goes on along the minus strand of NC_081191.1, from coordinate 73,135,532 downwards.
AAAGCCAGAGCACTTGTTGTTATTGTCACTCTTCTTACAGTGATTTAGAGGACAGATCTCAAACCACAGCAGACATTTTGAAAAGAGCTTTGGAACAGACAGTTGTAAGTGTAAAAAATTGTCAGGATGTGAACAATGAAAAGAAAAATGACATGTCCGTTACTTAAACAGTCGTAGCAACACGTGGGGATGTATAATGCTGTATTTTTCGGAACCTCACTACTTACTCTTTAACACTGTTGTTCATTTTGCATATTTCAAATTCCATCTTCTTCAGTGTAATACAATGACACAGTGGCTAGTGTAGTTTTGGGTAAAATTAAAGACTTTAGTCTTGAAAGAATCTAAACACATTCAATGTGGCACACATGTTTTGAGTTAAAATTATGAATATTATTACCCTATTTGGTTTTAAATGTAAAAAAATGACAGCCAAATCAATATTTGCATTTAATGTTTTTTATTTCCTGTTTCTTTTATATTTTTAAAGATTTTAAATTCAAAGTTCAGTTCAAATCAATCAATTGTCTCAACATTTTTAAATCTCTTCTTGCTGAATAATTATGTTCTTTGACTAATGGCCCCAGGTATAATTACAAATTCACAACAGTTACTAAAGAATAGGTATTTTTGCTTAAACTTATATGTCAATACTCCAAAAAAATTAAAAGTAGTAAATAATGTGATCATTATAGTCAAAATACTGTATTATGAAAACCCCAGGTCTGTACTGCATAGCGTCCTTTTTTGGGACACATATTTTGGGTTGTAACTTAAAAATTGATTGAGATATTTTAAAACAGTCTTTCAATTATGTTCATAAGTATACGAAGGGATATCTAAACACATATTGTGATCAAAAAAGAAAAATTCATCCAGTAAAGGGTTAATAAGAGATAAATATGTTTTCAAGAAGTATTAATGAAAAAAGACCCTGCATTTGATATGACAGTATCTGCATGCTGTTTGTTTCTTGTGTGGCATTTAACTTGCGGGTGGCATTCACTCTGCATTTAGGGACCCCTGTCTTTGTAACACAGGAGCTGGTTGACCCCAGAAAAGGGAAATCTAGATTTAGATACGACAGTCTAAACCAGGAGTTCTCAAACTGTTTTACCTGAGGCCCACTTGTTCAGCAGCTTTAGGGACTGGCCCACTATTAGCACTTCAAATTAAAAACATTTATAAACATGTAACACTGTAAATAAACTTAATCTAATTGTTTTGTTCAGGTTTTGTTTATATATATAAAAAACTAGGACTGCGTTGTAGGCCACCCCTGGGCTAAACTACTGTTCCAGTGGGTGAACTGGCTTCAGTTCTTCAACTTCACTAATCCTAAATGCAGGAAAGTTCACGGAAAAAGGTACCTATGCAATTGTTCAGAGTATATTTTCAACAGTGTACAGTCCCACTGGCAGCCTCACATTTAAACATAATGAGCTGTAACTTAAGGCTGCTATGATAACATGGAATGGGTACAGTGTCAGTTAGCACATGGTTAGTATTCGATATTCCATAACTATACTTTAAAAGACATTATGACATGTATGTGTTAATTTGCTAGAATGTTTGCATTCAGTAGCTCCGATGAGATTTGAACCCAGGGTCTTCTGGCTCCAGGTCCTCCTCTCTAAGAGCTAAGCCACTCTGCCTTTGGGAAATTATTCTGAGAAAAGACAGACAGCTGTGCCAATGCATTTCTGATGAGGACCAGAGTTCACTGGGAACTACAGGTGGAATTTAATAATAATAAATACCAACAGAAAACCCCCTTCAGGACCATGGTAACTTGTAATTCATCTTTTCAGTTTTAAATAGCCTGTGAATAAAGCTATCAGAGAGATTTCCTGTGCCAGTTTTACCTGAACCGTATTATTCTGGCAGATTCATAAAGCCACTTTAATGTGCCATAATAATTGGTATAGTCATGTTAGGACTTCATGTATATATATATATATATATATATATATATATATATATAGAGAGAGAGAGAGAGAGAGAGAGAGAGAGAGAGAGAGAGAGAGAGAGAGAGAGAGAGATTCTGGCAGAGAGGTGGTACAGTGAGGGTACAATAATAAAAATAGATGCACTGTTAACATTGAGCAGTACAAGTAAAATTTGTATTATTATTATTATTATTATTATTATTATTATTATTATTAGCCCTAAAACCTGTTGTCCTATTTCTGGATTAATATTGTTGCCCCTTCCTTATAGTTTTATATTTATTTACACATAATTATACAGAAAAATGGCTAAATCACAATGGAGTCAGTTTATTACTCACCTTAATGCATTTCAAATTATACTGTATATTTTCTTATCAGTTTCATTTTATATATATATATATATATATATATATATATATATATATATATATATATATAAATAAATATATATATATATATATATATATATATATATATATATATATATATTTATAAAAAAAATATATAGTAGTCATTAGACAGATCAATGGCATTGTTCTTTGTTTCATTTTGTTGTGCTGGCTTGCTGGCATATTTTAGAACACTTTCTTTAACAAATCCATAAATGTTTTATATCTATCTGTAATCAATCTGTAGGTATGAGCATTCAGTGTTTTAATGTAATTTGACGACACAGTATTTGTCAGGTTGAGATGAACTGATAAGTTTTCAGGTCCCGATAATGTATAGACTGTCAGCATTAATATACTAAAAAACGTTTTTATTCACTGAAGTGAACCTGATAGGAGTCGAATTTCACCAGTGAGAAGAATATTCTGTATAAAACATGATGCGTTCGGTATGATTCTTTTGTTACATCGCATATCACTGCCTCACATCAGCTGTGACAGAAAGAGGCACTTAAAGTTAAATTAGTTTTAATTTTTTCTGCACACAGTTCCCTGTCCCTCTGTACCAGGGTAAGTCAAGAAGCAATCGATGCAGCGCACAAACAAACTAGATGATGATAAAAACCTGGTGTACAGTAATCCCATCGCATATCCACCCTAACCGTTTATCCACCATGATCAATCTCTTCAACAACGTTAGTTTATTATTGAACAGAGAAGATTAGTTCAGAGATTGTGGATCCTACCAAAGTTTTCGTACACCGTGTTGTATGTGCTCTGTGCACAACCATTGCTGGTAGTGTCATGTGAGCTGTTCGGTGTGTTGATATGTAAATAAATCCTGTTTGCCTGTCAACTTCCGTCTCGATCTCCTGCCTGTTATTCAGCAGCAAATGCATGCACCCACACAGCAGACGGCTACTCTGTCACAAGCATTAATACCCTGTATCTTTCTAAACAAGGGATTTAGGGGAGCTCGCTAATTAAAGCTGAATCTCAAAACAATCATTGGGTGAATATAGTAATTGTTACAGCTGTGTATAATGCTATTTAAAACAGGATTCATTTATCCACCTTTTTACATATCCACCCTTACTCTGGGTAGGTTAAAAATAGGTTGTTTTGCATTTAAACTGACAATGACACTTTTTGAATCTAGACATATTAAGGAACAAAATGATACCAAAAAACCATAGTCTGACAGGGGTGCAGCCCACTCAAAAGCTAAGGGCTTTCTGAGTTTTGAATCATGGATTACAACTTTCTATGCAAACACTGACTTCACTCATTACATTGCATGCACTTGAATAGTACTGTATATTAAAATGGTGTCGCAGGGAATGAATTACGGAATGCTAAGAGGGTCAAGTCAGAGGAGTGTGATTAACGTGCGTTAAAAAAATATCTCCAAAGAAATGAATGCATTCATCATAGAAGTTAACTGCGATTAATTGACAGCCCTTATCTATCTATCTATCTATCTATCTATCTATCTATCTATCTATCTATCTATCTATCTATCTATCTATCTATCTATATATATATATATATATATATATATATATATATATATAAAATTATAGATGGATGAACACATGCTGTACTTGCCCCATGATATCACTGATACGAAGGGCAGCCTTTGCCGCCCGCTTTCTTCCAGTTTTCAACACAGGTGTTGCCTCCCTCACACATTCGTCGTGTGACTCTACCAATGTCATTTCCAGTCGAACCTTGGCGCACTTAAACTCCTCAGTTAGAGCTGAGACATGTAGCTGCATTATCCCTTTACCATACAGTCCCAATCTGCTGAGGCAGCATGGAACTCTTAACCATTTCCTGATAATAGAGCCTAACAATTTAACTGATTAACGCTTCCAGCTTCTCTACTGTTGTCAAGGAAACTCATACACAGTGTGTGGCCACAGAAGTCTTGGCAGTAGACCAAACTGAAAGCACCAGAGTTTGTTTGCCTGGTAAAGCGCTGCTGTCTATGCTCTTCATCCCTTACACTGCTTGTTGTCTCACTTCCCCACACGAACTGTGTCCTTTAGGTCCCCATCATACCATCTCCCAAGACTTTTCACAGGCTTCTCAGACACTGTTGGTATTGCCTCACCGTTAATGTAGAACCTCTTATCCACTACTTTACCTTTAATTATAGAGATGCTCCTTGACTTCGTGGGCTTGAATTGCATCCGTGCCCATTCTATGTTATTGATTAGTTTGTCCAATAACCAATTAGTGCAGGCTGCTGTTGTAGTCATGATTGTCATGTCATCCATGTATGCTCTAATTGGTGGCAGTTGCATTCCAGAGGCCAAGCTTCTCCCCCAACTACCCATTTTGATGCCCTAATGATTACTTCCATTGCCATGGTAAAAGCCAGTGGAGAAATGGTGCAGTCTGCCATTATTCCAATTTCTAGACAATGCCTTGGTGAATTCTGAAGTTTAAAAACAAAATTACAAATCTCCCTTTGCCGATCGAGGACAGGAGCTCCCAAGGGGCGGCGCACAATTGGCCGAGCGTCGCCCGGGGGAGGGAGGGTTAGGTCGGTCAGGGTGTCCTCGGCTCACCGCGCACTAGCGACCCCTGTAGTCTGGCCGGGCGCCTGCAGGCTTGCCTGTAGCTGCCCGAGAGCTGCGTTGTCCTCCGACACTGTAGCTCTTGGGTGGCTGCATAGTGAGTCTGCAGTGTGAAAAAAAGCGGTCGGCTTGACGGCACACGCTTCGGAGGACAGCGTGTGTTCATCTTCGCCCTCCCGAGTCTGCGCAGGGGTGGTAGCGGTGAGCCGACCGTAATAAATAATTGGCCATTCCAAATTGGGAGAAAATAATAAAAATAATTGGCAACGACTAAATTTAAAAAAAAAAAAAAAAAAAAAAAAAATCTCCAAAGTAGGCTTTCACTAAGTTTATTATTGTCCTTGGTACACTGAAAAAATCAAATGCTGCCCAAAAAACCTCATGTGGTACTAAACTGTATGCATTGGTTAAATCCAGGAATGTCACATGGAGCTCCTTCCTTTCCTTTTTAGCTGTTTGAATTTGCTGCCAGATCACACTGGTGTGTTCTAAGCATCCTGGGAAACCTGGAATACTGGCTTTCTGTACTGAAGCGTCAATGAAGCAGTTCTTCAATAGGTAAGCTGACAGTCTCTGAGCAACAATGCTGAAGAAAATCTTGTCTTCCACGTCTAACAGGAATAGGGCGAAACTGACCGATACTCATAGAATCTTTTTCTTTAGGCCCAGAAGATGATGACGCCCTTGCCTTTTTCACAGCGTGCTCTACTTCTTACTACTTAGGTGCGCAGTCCTCCATTTGGTATTCTGGTGGATTGATAGGTGGGGTGTCTGAAGGAAGGACATAGACAGGACATAGGCTCCTGCGTTTTTGAATCTGTCTGCGTTTCCTTGAGATATCTCTCCAGCTCAGACTTAGTTGCTTTTAGTGTGCCATTTTTCTCCCTGGTGAATAACTTTTTTGCAAATTTGAATGGGTCTTTATAAAAGTTAGTCTTGCATGCTCCTTCTTTCTATAGCATTTCCATAGGCACAATATTGCAAGCTTATCCTTTATGACCCTTTGTGATAGATTAATACAAAATATAACAATACATGATACAGCTAGTAATTTTTGAAAACCATTTGTTTGCGCATCTTTTGGCAAACTGAATAACAATAATTAATAACATCTGTCTTTTGTTGCATGTGACATCAGTAGCACCCTAACCGCACCGTGAGGACTCAACATGTGGCTCTCAACGAACTGTTGTTAAACTAACCGATGAGCCACCCGACTCACCAGGCTAGAAAGCTGGTGAGATTCACCAAAACAACATGGACGCCGCCATGGAGACTGTCAATGTGGAGTGTGGGGAGACCAAATTAAACATTTCAGTCGACTCTGACGGCAAATCGTTTAGGAAATGGTAAATAAACTACTGAAGTAGTCAAATCCAAAAGCAAATACAGTTGAATTTAAGTTGATGGAGTTTGTAAAGATGACTATTTTTATTATCTAACCTTGGCGTTTAACACTAGAAGCCCAGCAGCAGTCATTTTGGTGATTTTTGGTTTTAAAATGTAATTTTCTCCAGTCGTGTAACACATATGGGGCTGTGCGTTAGTGTACCTTTCTGTCCATATGTATTAAATATTCTCACAAAGCATGAAATGCAGGAGTGCAGAAATAAAGGAGATATATTATATTATACCTAAAAGCCCTGGGAGGAGTCACATTGATGGCCACACAGAAAACAATTGTATTTTCATTATACAGAACGGCCTTCTACTTTATTATTTTTATTTACCAGTCCGCAATGTGTTTAGCTGTAACCAGATTAGTCTCTACTCTCTGCCTGAGTGAACGACTTACAGTGTATTGTTTTCAATCAGCCTTTTGAAGGCTTGTGCCTTTCAGATGGCACGGAAGTATTCCATGAAAGCTGGCTCCCGACGGTGGTCTGTTCAGGTGTTTTACAATGTATTGGACCTAGCAGCCATCAACTCCTGGGTACTTTACAAAGATTAATGATTTCCATTACACGAGAGTAGATGTTAAAACTTCATGCTGATTTGAACTCGGCTCTCGCCAAGATAAGCACCAACTAAGACGTAGCTTTACAGTAAACTAATGTGATCCATGTGTGTCTCCATCCATTTACGTTTCCTTCCATATGATGATGTAGATATCCTTCTGTCTGGTGTTAATGGCTGAAGTGTAATGCTGGCTCCAGGGATCAGCTTATTTTGCCTCCCTGGCGCATCAGCACACACAACGGCTGCGATGCTGGCTCCGGGGATCAACCAAAGTGCGGCCTCCCCAGCGCATCAGCATGACAACCGTCTGGATTGAGCTAAGTAGGGTACATCTCTGGGGTTTTCAAGTGGGCACCTTCCATCCTCAGTGTTTCGTCGACTAGCCCACGACACCTCAAGAGGGCTCGACGGTGATTCTGGCGTCCCAGCATCACCCCCCTCCGTCCCCCACTCAACTCAGCCCAGCTTACTTACCTGTCCCCAGCCAGAATCTTTCCGTCTCAACCACAGCCAGTTGCTGCTCCTCTCTGCTGCTTCAGATAAGTTCTTCACTGTGCGACGCAACTCTTGGCCACTGAATCCGACGTCTCTTGCATGGATGGATGCATGGAGAAGAATTTACCAAGGAGAGAATATATTTTACAGTTAGCACATCAACTTCACAAGAAGCATTTGGAACAGAGGGAGACTGCCAAGTGTGTACCCACAGCTGAAGCTGGCAACCCTGCTGAGAGCCACAAGAGACGCCAATGCCAGGTTGGCAAGTGCAATAAAAATAAAACTTCGGACAGCTGTGCCCTGTGCTGAAAGGTGGCATGGAGAAGCGCATTATCTGTGTTGATTGTGAACAGCCTTATACTCAAGGTAAAGGAATACCCTTTTGTCGAAATAAAGAAAAATAAATTAAACTTTTTTTTTTAGAACTTCTTGTGCTGTGCGCGTCTGTAAAATGTTCTCTAAGTTTATTTATCTACGTTGTTCAGTTGCTTTTGCTCATCTGATAATAAACCGATTGCTGTTGAAAAGTTAAAAATGTATTGCTATCATTTCAGTTTTATAAATATGTATTATTATTATTTATTTCTTAGCAGATGCCCTTATCCAGGGCGACTTACAATTGTTACAAGATATCACATTATTTTTACATATAATTACCCATTTATCCAGTTGGGTTTTTACTGGAGCAATCTAGGTAAAGTACCTTGCTCAAGGGTACAACAGCAGCGTCCCCCACTGGGGATTGAACCCACAACCCTCCGGTCAAGAGTCCAGAGCCCTAACCACTACTCCACACTGCTGTATGTTATATTTATTAACATTTTCTTGTTTTGATTTGTAAAATAAATGTTATATACATATGCTTCGGTTGTTCTGATGTTTATGTGACGTACTCAATAAAAAAAAAAAAATAACTACATCCGACTGTTTCTCCTTTCGTTATACTATTTCCAGTGTTTTGAATACAGCCATCAGAAAGACTGCTGGGGGCTTCAGGTATGAGTATATCTTAGGTCCTTCTAGTGTTAATGTAATAGCAATTAAGTCATAAAAAAAGAGTAATGCTTAGCATAATATGAAATACATAAAAAAAAAAACATGTCAATGTTTGTATGAATTTACTATTAAATAAAATGTAGCATGTTAATATCTGCACAAAAAACGATTATAGTAAATATAACCCCTCACTTAGTTAAAGAGGGCAGCAGTGTGGAGTAGTGGTTAGTGGTTAACGGGTTAATCGCAGAAGTTGACAAAGTCTTTTTATATACTGTATGAAATTATTGGTTTCAATTACTTTACAAAATGCTTGGCCGTTTTGTTTTTCTGTAAAAATATGTATATTAGCAACTCGACGGTACTTGCACACTTAAGTTGTACGGTATCTTCTTTTCTTTGCTGTCTTCCACAACCAAATCCTTATGGTCACGGCACTGAAATGGGGTGATGTGCGGAGCTTACCCCCACCCACAATCACATTATTTACTCAAGGAACACAGAGGTATTTTAAATGCAGGAAACAGTCACTTGGTCGCATTCACAGGTATAAATATTTATTGTGGCACTGGATACTGCACACAAATTGCAAATGCTTAGCACAGACTAGCAGGTTGTAAATATACTGACTGACATTCACAGCCAAGATCAATACTGACCTAATAATCCTCCCTCTGGCACAGCATTTTACAATACCCAGCCCCGCCTACTCCCAACAGGATTCATTATTCAACAAAACATATGCACCTGCATTTTATACAAAAAAAACTATTATTTAACATTCATACTTTTACAATAAAACATTAATATATTTTACGTTAAACATGTTTCTTCTAATTTGTACGTACAGTGGAATGTTGCATATCCGACCGTCACATAACCACCTTGATCAATTAACCGCCTCGCTAAATAAATAAATATTAAAAGTAGGCTACGAGAGTAATGGCATTGGCAGCAAATGCAGTTTCCGCGATGGAAACATAAAGAAGCGTTATAGCAATCAGCCTTTTGGTGCGTTCCAACTTTAGGAGAGACGGGCTGTGTGCGTGTGTCAGTCAGCCGCGTGTAGCAGTGACGTTTCAATACACCAGTCGAGAAAGCTTTTTTTTGTGCAATGTGTTTATATGATGGAGCACACGCTTACAGATATTGGCAGCGTATTGTTGTAGCTTTTAAATTAATTTCAATTAAACGAAGCAAGCTTCATAAACGCAGTGCTTACCGGCCGTTTGTTTAAAATGGCCAAAGCAATATTAAAAGTGAGCTGGTTATCGGCTGTTGGCAATATTTAACCTTTTACTTTGTGTGGAGATGGCTTATAGCAAACCGCTATAGGAACACTGAGTATTTGTAGCCTAATTAATCTTGTTTACGTTTACTTTTAAAGCAAAACATTTCCCCATGTTTAAAGCAGTTTGCGTGTTGCATGTTTTACAGCCTTGGGTGGAAAAAGCAGTGCTTGATTAAAACCAGGTATTTCCTAAATCATTTTTATAATCAACCTGTAGGTCTGTAGATGGGATATAAATGTTACGCTGCGAAAGACATTTGAAACAAATATTTTGGCACAAAAAACATTGACATAGATAGACCCTTTTTGTTTATTTTAAACAGTGGCGATATTTATGAACAAGGTGTTGAAAAGATAATAAGTTTGACATGGCAATTGTATTTATCAATTACAAAAATATATACATTTGTATGGTGTTGCAAGGTAGGGGTGTCTTGTCACCGTGCAGGACCTTCACACTGTCTTCTCGGGTAAAAAAAAAGTACTCAAAAACACCCACAGTTCAGATGAAACAGGGTGGTGGTGTACGTTTTTATTTTCATTTACAAAAAAACAAAACAAATGAACAAACAAAAACCTAACTCCTTAACTGTGAGCCAGACAGCTAAGCTGTTTACCGGGGTTTTTAAACACAAACTTCTTGTATTAAATACCTTTTTTTAGGTTTTGTCCTACAGGCTTCCTCCTCTCAGGTCTTATCCCTTCCAAAACAACTGTCTTCACCTGCTTATATTCCTGCCTGCTAATTGTAACCAGGTGTACCTAATTAAATTGAGCCAGGTGATCCTAATCCTGGCTCCATGAAACACTGATACAATTAAACACAAACCAATTAAGCTTTTTATAGGGATTCTTAACCCCTTATCATCATCTTTACAACCTTCACAGGATATAAACTACGTGTGATTCTCAGACCCACATACCTCCCTCCTATCACACTACCATACACTCTGCCACAATGTATATATTTATTTAGTTTCATTTATAACATACACATGAATTTTACCACAGTAAGAACCTTGCAGCCTTTTCCCAGTTCCATTGCTGCAGTTAGAATGAGCACCTGGAAGACAAGTAAGTGCAAGGATAACATTTCCCAACACCCATACCTGTATAATAATTCAGCATAGATTTCACTCTAAGCATTTAAAAAAAATGATTCAGGGAATTGATTAAGAAATGTGTTCCAGATGCACATGAACACCTCTGTTCTCTGAGTATCCATCTGAAAGGGATTAAAACGTTTAGCTTCTTAAGGTAGACTGCAGATTTGTAAATGCTGTTTTTTTTTCTTCTTCTAGTGCTACACTAATTACATCTCTTAAATATTGATTTTTATAGCCATTTTTAAAAGTCTGTTTTCATGGATTAAAAAAAGTTAGATATTTAATCATTAAACTGTTCAAGGCTGTTATGTTTTTTGGTTTCTTAAACAACAGTCAAGAAAAGTTTAATGCAGACAAACTAATCTATCCAAAAAGACTCATATACCGTACAATAAAGTTGTCACATCTTCCATGACGGGGATACTGGCATCTACCTGAATGGTAAAACACCATTGAATACAACAGAAAATGCATAAATGAATCGATTCCTTTAAGTCCTGTGGCCTTGTCATCAATATCATGCGGCTGACACTAGCCTTCCATTTGTGGAAGTGAGTTATATCATTAAAGTCACAAATATAATACAATTGTGAGGCTGTAATAATATAAACCATTATTTATTTGCGTTCGATGTGCAAGAATGTTACATGCCTCTGCACCACCTGAATCAGTGAGCATCAACTCAGGGCGGTTCAAGAATCAAACAATTTCATGCAGCTACTGGAGGAGGAAATGAACTGAGCCGAGAGCAATAATAAAATTATACAAATGTTATTACAGAATAGCCTGCTACTGTCCTAGTTTAATTCAAATATTGGGACTGGAGGCAGTGCTGGTGGCAACAACCTTCCTGAATAAATCAACATTAGCTTACATCTAAATTATTAAGGAAGTATGAGACTTTCTTATTTATTGTTTAAATTACTGGGCAGGTTAAAGTGTTTAATATATATATATTTTTTTAATTCCAGTAATAATAGTTAATTTTCTTAAAAGATTCTAAAAAAAAGGTCATCTATTAGAACTGCTTGGACTAATGCATTTTTATATATACATACACTTGCAGTGCAGTGACCAAAAAACAAAACAAAAAAAATAGCAGTGATTGTAAATAATAAAATCAGTTGGACAAATAAACTATTGTTCATTTATTTCTCCCTTTTTTTCTAAGAAATTAATGGAGTAATTACTTTAAGTGAAATGTCAAAGTTTTTTTTGGAAGGATACACGTTTCTTTGTCCTAGTGATCTAGTGAAACTGTACATCACAGTTATGCATCCCATCTCTATGGGTGTAAAACCAGCTTGGATGTCTGAATTTTGCTTTTAAAATTAGCATGCATATTGTATTTGTTATTTGAAAGTTCAGGTGTGGTAAAGGTGTAGTTGGCAGCCTTTTGGTTCAGCATATGTTTGAGCCTTCCATGTGCCAGGGATGAAAAGGGTAAGACTCAAATTACAGATAATTCTTAAAGTGCAAAACAATTGGGATAGAGTTGAGAATGGTTCTCAACTATACCTGTAAGACATGGTTCCTGTGATTTAAAACCTCAAGCATTGAAACACTGTCAGCGGTCAATGCTAACTCCTTTTCCACATTTTAGTGTCTGTCCTTTATTTGATTAAAGCTGGTTTTCTGCAGTTCCAGTCACATGACTTCAGACTGTAAGGAACATTCAAGTTTTCCAGCTCTGCTTGATTTTGTAAATAGGGTATCTTTGTAAACAACTTTAGCTTCCCCCTCAAGCTATCAATTTGCAAAATGTACATGCTATTAAGTTTTCTTCCCTGCTCCTTAACAGCAAAGTGCAAGTTTATAAAATATTTTCTACATTTTGTGGTGATTTTGAAAAATGCTGGATAGGCACCACTGCTGACTGAAGTCAGATTTCTTTAGTGTACGGAGCAGGAATAGCACTGCACAGTTTGCCTCAAGCTTCCCCTGGGGAGACCACCTTCTTAGGGGGTGAGGGAGCATTTTAGTCTCCATTGGCTATCCAATCCTAGGCCTCTCTTTGGACATTGACTTCAAAGTGGCCAGTCAAATGTGGAGTGGGCTTAGAACTAGGTTCACAATCAAACTAGCTTGAAATCTAAGCCCTTCAAAAGCAGTCCTCCAGAGGTGAAAGGCAATGTATATATAAAACATCACAAGCTGTTTAATTAAAATCATGAAATAACCTTTTTTTTTTTTTTTTTTTTTTTTTTTACGTATGCATACATGTCTGATAAGCATGGGTTATTGCAGACCTTGCATGACTAATAGAATTATTGTGGAGTTTTCACTTTAACCACAAGATCAGCATAAAACACATGCAATGGTCCAATGATCTGTATTTCTTGTACCACCATGTGATTATGCCACCTTGTGGAGATATAGGAATTAGTCATGGCCCAAAATGAAAAAATCCCCAAACACAAAATATTAAATACTGTGTTCTCTATTTTTTTTTACTTAGATCTTTATTTGCCATGCTTACTAACTATTCCAGCAACAACAACAACAAAAAAGAAGCTAAAACAGCATGGGAAATAGTGAGAGAAGCATAAACATCAATAGAGACTCAATCCGAACGCATCTAATAGGAGGCTGCCACCTTTAAATGTATTCGCCTCCCTTCAGTTTATTAGTAATAACCGTTTAGAAAATCCATAAACTATATACAATACTAACATTAAGCAGCAGACAACTCTGTATCATTTTATCCCAAACGTATTATGCTGCAATCGCATGTTGACTGAATAGCATTCCGCTTAATTATTAAACAACCTCGCTTTTTTCGCACAGACTGTCTGCAGATGTATATTTCATAAAATAATTGCAGGCCAGCACTATTATAAAAAGCCAAAGTTCATGTTACGAAACTTCAGAGTCCTCAATTCACCTGGCCACACTCGACTTCCTGCCAAATGAATTTGGCTTGTGGCATATTATTATTATTTATTAGCAGACGCCCTTATCCAGGGCGACTTACAATTGTTACAAAATATCACATTATTTTTACATACAATTACCCATTTATCCAGTTGGGTTTTTACTGGAGCAATCTAGGTTGCTCAAGGGTACAGCAGCAGTGTTCCCCCACCTGGGATTGAACCCACAACCCTCCAGTCAAGAGTCCAGAGCCCTAACCACTACTCCACACTGCTGCTCATATAAATTGCCTTGCTTGTTTATCATGATGCAGTGTCAACATGTTAAAATACTTCATCCTCCAGATGTAGAACAGGAGACAATAAAAGAAAAAAGGTAGGCGAAGTTCAATTAGCAGTTGTTTCAAATGATGATATATAACTAGCTACTCATTTTAAAAAGGCAAGCCTATTTTTGTAAATCTAAAGCAGTTTTTTTGCCAAAATAACATTTGAGTGTATTTTTATTGGTTTTGCTTGTGTAAGTTACCTATAGATCTGTAGATGTGTCTGCTAAAAGTGAAATTTAGCTTAGTTAGTGTGTGCTTATGATTGTGCTTTTATGTTAGTTAGCCATTAAGAGTTTTCCTAATGTTCTGTATTCAACCACAGAAACACATTTGCAAATAACTTTTTCTTTTGTATCTTTTATCTACCTTACACATTTTTGTGTTGTGTACTGCTTAGCAGTGTAATACATGTGCAGTAATACTGAATTGAAAGGAAGCTTTTTATTTATTTTTTTTATTTACTGTATCATTATTTTGTTTTCTTGACAAGGCCCCACCCATCATTTAAATAATGACTTTCTGTTTACTGCAGGTAGTTTACATGTTTACAAAAAATGTAAACGTGGCAGCCTTAATAATAGGATATCAACCTACATAAGAAACAACATGTTTGTAAAATGTTGATGATGTAAAGAGTACCTTTAAATGCACTGGTCTACTGCACTTTTTATACATATAAAGTAAAACTTGGCAGACTTTATGAACAGGTGGCAACCAAAATGGGCCATATAGTAAATAGCCTATATGTTCTATATACTAGTCATCAGTGCAGATCATACATTGTGCAGAGAGTTGAAAGAGCACACCTCTATTGTTCTTTACAACCATTTCCTACATTAAATAAACAGGAAGAGAATAGATTTCATGCAATAATTATCAGAAGGAAAGGAACGGTATCTAGCTATGCATAAGAAGGCGATGTTGTGGCATTGATGAGGATACTGTGTCTGAAACATTTATGGAATTTCCTTTATTGCCTGGAGCAATCCTCTTTATGGTTTAAATCAAAGTGGAAGGAATAGGGTTAATATAATTAGATATTTTAAATAGCTGCAGTTTTATTCTCTTCAGCATAACAAGGGGAAGAGCTCCAGTGCATAGAAAATAATATTTAAACAGTTCTCTTTGAAATGTGTGGAACGTTAAGATTCAGGAACACCCCCACAGAACTGTAAAATGCTTATTACTAAAACATTATTTTAAAAAATAATGCAGTTTTATTACAGGCTCAATTAGGTGAAGCTAAGCCCACAAGTGTCTGCTTCAAAGTGCATCTGTAAATTTGAAAATGTGTTGCTTGCAGAACTTCCGTTGGAATTATTTAAGACGACTGGGCTGTGTCACTCGTTGCAACATGCAGAGTTAAATAATCAAGACAAAAATCTTGGTTGATGAAATATTTCAGTTAGACCATTTCTGTGGTTTACACTTTTATTTGATGCATGATACATGAAAGTCTATCTGACCAGTCACTGAGAGGTATTTCTTGGTTGCGAGCTACAGTATCATCATTAAGTGCACACAGGTACTTATTTAAATTGTGAATCATGGAATCAGTGGCACTTGAACAATTTTTAAAGTGGGGGTGCTGAAAGCTACTGAACAAAACTGTAACCCCTGCATATGATGGAAGCCATTAAAAGCCAGGGGCCGCACCCCAGTACCCCTATTTTGAGCGCCCCTGCATGGAATCCGATTTTCCCAAACACATTTAGAATAATATCGGTGAAAAATAAAGGGTCAGTATTCTTCTTTTTATTGCTTCAAAATGTATGGAGTCATTTCCAGTGTAATTGCAAGTTCAAAAGAATACAACAGAATTTACAAATTTGGAGTCATTTAAAAGCACTAGTTACATGATAACGTATATGCAAAAGCACTGCTGGATGCATAAAACAATGTCAACTAACACAACCTTAGTCTCAACAGACCTTAACTGGAATTAATAGAGTGATATTATATATCATTTGTTCAAGCTTTGAGATAGCAGATATGTTTGAAGTTGCCTGATCATTAACAAACCAGTGCTCACATGTAGAGCGTGTTCTGATAATTTTTCGGATTATGAGTTCTTTCATGTTTTTAACATTCTATTGATTTTGACTGTGTATGGAGTTAGATAGCTTAGATATAATGCCATTATATTCTGTATCTTTATCCTTAGAATACCAAATCTTAATTTAAATAGCAAACTTATAATTATTATTGTAAATGTAAAAGCAGTCTCCGTCTTTATTCCACAGGCAAAACCTGTTTTCTAAAAAGTGGTAGTTCACCCCTTCCTATGATTTATGAGAAAATATTATAAATGTTTAATAAGCATACTTTTTTCTTTCTTTCGCTTAAAAAACAGGTTAGACAAATGTGGATTGACATTACAAACTATATTTCAAACTCGCTTGAAGTTTGAGGTGTTTGAGGTCACTATCCTCGTAATTGCTTAATGCGACCCCCTTACAAATGAGGCCATGGTCTCAATGGGTTAACTTCCTGCATACATAAATAAGTAATCAATGATGTGTATCTCATAAATATAATTGACTGATTTTATATTCATTCATTAAAACAATATTCTATTAAAAAGTTTAATATTATTTCACTTGATGCACATTTTAACTGGCCTCCCTGGGCGATTGCGAACAAGCAAAGCAAAGGTGGTGCAGGACCCTCAGGAGGCGACGACAGCAGCGTCGGACCCTCCGGAGGCGACGACAGCAGCGTTGGACCCTCGGGAGGCGACAGCAGCGGCGGACCCTCGGGAGGCGAGGACAGCAATGGACCCTTGGGAGGTAATGGCAACTCCAGCTTGACCCATGCCGGTCGCCGGATGCCTGGCTTTCGCCCCGCTCCTCTCAGCAGCATCTGCAGCAGGTAGTCTCCCTCCATCGGTGGAGGTGGAAGCAGCAGGTAGTCTCCCTCTTGTGGTGGAGACAGGAGACAGGAGACAGGTAGTCTCCTGTCTCTGGAGACTGGTGTGGCTCTCCCTCGGTCAATGGTAACTGGTGCAGTTCTTCCTCAGTCACTGGAGACTTGGGCTTCCCTTTCTTGGACTCTGGACACATGGGCTTCCCCTTCTTGGGCTGTGGATGCTCCAGTTCTGGCACATTGGTACACCGGCCCAGGCCAACTGGTACTGCTCCACCTCCCAAATCTCTTGGTGGATCCGGCCGACCACCTTGTCCATTGCATTCAAGGCCCCCTCTAGTGCGGGGTACTTCCCTCGGATCCCCTTCAGCTGGACCTCCGGTGGCAACTGGACGAAGTCCTGTAGCATTTCGCGGTGCTGAGTCCCCAGGTGTTTGTTCCCCTTTGTTTTCAGCCACTGGAGGGTGCTGGGGTCCAAAAGCCATCTCCCGACTACCTCCATGTTTCTCTTCACTCACAAAAAACACTTTCTCTTCACTTTCCAAAAAAAAAATGGAAGTGCTAGAATCCCACGCTGGATACCACGTGGGATAGGTTGGCCGAGTAGTGATGTTCCCAGACCAGAAAGCTGACAGAGACGTAAGTACTAAGGGTGAAAAAGCACTCTGGTGCACCGTTTTTATTCAAACAAAAATACAATAAATATTTAAACAAAAACAAATCTCGAACACAAATCCAACAAACAAATACCGTGCTGGTCTGCCCAGCACTAGTAGCAATTGCTTATTCTTTTTACTTTCTGTTTTGTTTTTTTTATCTCTCTCACACACACGTTCCTCCTCTCGAACACCCACCCAGAACAACAAAAGCTGTAGGCTTTTATACCTGTGACTATCTCCGAATTAACACTAAATTAATCAAGTGGGAGATGGTCACATTCTACACAAGTTTTAGTTTGCATGGCCGACTGTCAATAATCACTGACTGCCGACCATGCGTTCGCACGAGCTGTCTGGCAGAGACGAGCTGCTAACACCGCCTCTGCCAGACCACATTCAAACCAATAATAACACACTTGTTTTAAATAAACACAAAATGCCTTCAAATCATAATCCTACATTCCCACAAACCATTCTTTAAATACACCTGTTCTAAAATAAACAAGCAATACATTTTAAATCATAATACAATAAACACAACACATTTCATCAGCAGGGCTTTGCCCTGCCCCCTATTTACATGCAAGGCTTTTCTGCCCTGCCACCTGGTGTGAGAAACGGGTGGTGGAAACACCAGGAGCAGGAGCCGTGAATCTGAGTAGGACAATGCCCAAGCTGTTGTTGCACATCCCCTTTGACGAGGCTGCTATGGAAAATTAATTTTTAAACAGACTGGATTCCCCCCAATTAATTTAAATAGAGCAATTAAGTTTTAAAGTTTAATAAATAGCTACCGGAAACTGATGAGAATGATATGAAAAACAGCACACATTCTTACACCAGAGTATGTCGTTTAATGTAGCAAGGGATTTGAAGAAGAAATATACCCACAAGTTTTTAATCCCACAGCATTTTCTAATTAGGAGTCTAAACATCTGTATATCTGGCTACCTTTTTTAATTAATCTAACCCATTTTCTATTGTATGACTCAGGAAATCATTAGAATAAACCTGATGAATGAGGCAGGGCTGGAGCCACATCTGCTGCCTGTAAATGCCTACTTCACGGCTATGGTAGCTGTATATTCTAGCTTGAGCTAGTTAGAAATTTTCAAGTTTATCCCTAAAATATCAAGTGTCCTTCGTACACCTCTAAGATAAGGAATTCACATTTTATTGAAATGAAAAAATGTACATGTGACAGGGTAGAAGAGCCCTGCCATAAATGTATTTGTTTATTTTTGAGAACAGGGTACCCCTCCGCCCCTGTGCAATTTATTATTTTGTATTATGATTTATTTATTGTACTTGTGTATTTTTAAATGACGGCAAAAGCTGTCTGTTTATTTAATGTTTTATTAAATATGACTGCGAGAAGCCGTAGCTTTTGTTTGGTAGTGTGGATGGGAAGCCCCGTCCACAAATAAAAACCTTGTGCAGAAGGTGGCCATCTCCCTATTAATTAATTGTTTAATTTATTACTAATTGGGAGATGGTCACCTGCATACAAGCCTGCAGCTCTCTGCACTTTGGGTGGGTGTTTGGAAGTGGAGAACGAGAGCGGAGGAGACAAGAGAAATCAAATTAAAAATAAATCTAGGGACAGTGAAGGCGATTTGCCCAGCCTGACCTGGATTACTTATTGTGTTCGAGATTTGTTTTTGTTTAAATATTTATTTTATTTTTTGTTCTTTAAATAAATGAACAGCACCTCAAGCGTCTTTTGCTCTGCAGTTACCTGTTTGTATTTGTTCCTGCATTCTGGCCTGATGTCACATCAGATACCCAGTACACAATAAAAAGATAGCAAATTTACATGACTGTAGGAGGCTGTGTGGTCCAGTGGTTAAAGAAAACGGCTTAAACCAGGAGGTCCCCGGTTCAAATCCCGGCTCAGCCACTGACTCGTTGTGTGACCCTGAGCAAGTCATTTAACCTCCTTGTGCTCCGTCTTTTGGGTGAGAAGTTGTTGTAAGTGACTCTGTAGCTGATGCATAGTTCACACGCCCTAGTCTCTGTAAGTCGCCTTGGATAAAGACGTTTCCTAAATAAATAAATCATTTATAACAAACATATGCAGAAATAGTCATGCTCCTTTAATATCACTTCAAGGGAACTGAACATAAATGGAGAGAATACATTTTGTCAGGAGTTTACCTATAGCCTGGCAAAATAAGTATTAAAACACTGCGAGTAACACTAACAGGAATTATATTAGTAGACAATTTTGCATTTAATTAAAAAATTACTGACTTTCCTAGTCCACGTCTGCTTTTGACCAAATCTGAGGACACCCCGTTTTTTTTGTCCTGTGCGAATAGTACTTAAGACCTCTCACTAAAATCTGACATGTAATGTGTTAATTGTCCATTAGGTGATTAGGACTAGAATACAATAGATTATACTGTACTGTAGTTGTAATGTGTTAACACAGTGGTGTCCATTAATCATGTTCAGTTTAACACAAATATATAATCCATTGGTGCAATAGTTTTGGAAAAAAGTACTAAAGCAGAGAGTCATTTTCTAAAATAGTTTTAGTTGCAAGGACTCCAGATTCCCCCGCCTTTTGAAACAATTGTGAGGCAAGTAGACATGGTTCTTCTTTCAATAGCAGGAAGTTCTGGGTGTTTAAGGGCTTATCTTTTTTTTTCAAACAGTGTTTTTATTTTACTATATGTGTCGAGACAGTAGAGCTGATATTTTCAAAATGGTCTTATAATAAGGACCTTCCTAAAAAAAAAACCTAATTCAGCACTGCAACTTATAGGGCACTACAGATGGCTATAGAAAAGTTAAAAGTGGCCTGTTTATCCACTTTTCAACATCATGTCTGTGAGGATTTTTTTCCCCTCTGGCTTGTCTTGGAAAGGTGGAATAGGCAAGGTTAAATTTAACATGGCAGGGCTCTGATGACATAACAATATGTGTTCATATGATTTCCCTTTAACAAGAAAAAGCAAAAGATCAAAACAAAATTACCATATTGCTGTACATGAAAATCTTTTAAATTATAGCTTGTGGGCAGATGCTGATCCTGGCAATAAAAGCTGCTGCAGTGTCAAAATCCAAGTTGAACTTTGAACTGTTATTCACAGTCTGTTTATAATATAAACTTAAAACCAGTTATTCTGATCTAACGAAAACCCGAAGGGTACATTTATGCTGTGAAGGAACTACACTGATCAACTGTGCTAATTACCCTATTTTGACCCAATTGATCTAATCCCATGCTTAATATTCCTATATCTCTTTGAACTGTGCTTACATGGTAAAATATTTACTAAAGAACATTGTCTAAGCTAAGGGAACCTTCATTATTTAATGCAATTTGGTAGTTTGCTAAAATGAACTATTATAAATGCAAAGCATTTAATTTATTGCATATACAATTCTATGAATAGCTTAGATCTGTTGGCGTACTCATTATGTTATTAAGTCTCATTAGCATCTGAATGCTTGAACAGAAGACGTTATCTATCAGATTTAAAGACAAAAATAGCAAAATGTGTACATTTTTTTCAAGGAATTTTTAAAAATAATACATTGTAATCTGTAGAGATTTTTTAAATGAATTTCCAAATCCAAAAATGGTACTAAGTAATTTGTATATTTTATTTTGTTAAAAAAAAAATTCAAAATTAGAGCTATCAATATAAAGAACAAGATAAAGACCATGACATATATCAACATTATGTACGGAATTGTATGGAATATGAATTAGCAATGAAATGTTTAATCACAATTTGATAAGTGATTCTCCATATATATGTAAAAAATGTAAATGTGACGTACAGATAGATGGATGTACGGATAGACAGACACAGAATCTAGTATTATTTTACTAAATAATATTTATACCAAATTTCATGACAATTGGATAAACGGCCCTCCAGGTATATTGAAAAGTGTGACGTGTGAAGTACATACAGTGCACAGGTATCCCTGGTGAGGGATTATAAACGTCAGCAATAACACACAGTATTATTGGACACTGGTTGCCTTTGAAGTTCTGGGTTTCCTAGCTGCTAATCACATGCAGTCTGGTCTATTAAATCCACAGATTCCTCATTAGCAGTCTTTTTCACTGCTGTCATCCAGACAATTTATTTTACTCTGAGCTTCTTGATTAACCAGTAGTTCTGTCTTACTGAAGTGGAAGACAAATATGTCTTCTCGTTGTCTTTGTGTCTTAAAAGACTGCACCAAATCGTATTCTTTTTTTTTTTTTTTTATCCAAAGACTAGAAGTCTTCCCTTTGTACTAAATTAACATATCCTGCCCTGGAGTAAGAATAAATAATCATCCTCTTGCATGAAGTCTTCAATTATAAAGCTGCAGGAATACATGAAGACCACTGAATATAATGTATAAAGACAACATAACTTGAGTATCTTCCCCTTGTGAGAGACTTCAGTTGAACTAACCATCTGAAACCTAAATGGAGCCTGGGTTTTGGAATGTCACAAAACAGTAGGAAAACCTAAATGCTGCAGAGGTGTTGTGCAGTAAGATTGTAACATTCTTTTTTTGTCAAATTGTAATCTACTGAAGCAATACAGTGCATATAGTTTCATGCTGATCCTGTATAACGGGAAATTTTGGCTGGTATTAAATTCGGCGGATTTGTTACCTTGGTAGATTTGGACGGTTTTTGAATTGGCGTTTTTCACTTGGCACGTTCACAAAGAAAATGCCAGTTTTGTATTTCTACTTTTAATTTAAAAAACATTCAAATACATGTTTATTTAATGAAATCTGTCATCGAAATCTAAAACAGTATCTCATAAGCAGTATCTCATTTACAGTAACTCATTCTAGCATCTACAGTGTCACTGCAGCAACTTGGATAAGAACAAAGGCGGCCTTCTAAGAATGAGTTACAGCATTAGCGTTATACAGTCCTTAATTTTAAGATACCAGCAATTGGAAAGGATTAGTAGCTGCAGTACACTTTAACGTTAGGCATTTAAAACTCTCAGTTTTAAAACGTAGCTCTGGTTTCATTTAGTATAATTTAGTAATTGTAGGACAGTATTCCCACATGTGATAACAATAAAGCAGAAACAAAAATGCTTTAAATTTAAAACTATTTAATAGACTAGCAAGCATTGGCAATATTAACTCATTTTTATACAGTGGAGAATTAATTTATTTTAACATATTGTTTAGGGAAGTTGCAATAACTCCACGGTGGGTGAGTAGTATCTACAACGAATCGAACATAACAATCCAAAGCAAATTAGCTTTTGTTACAGACTTTCTAACAAGTCTGGAATAAACTATTTTGGCTGTTACAATACTTAATTAACCCCTTGTAAAAAAAAATAACACAAAAACTGCTTAACATAAAAAAGAAGAGTCGTACAGGTACCACAGTAGCAGGCCCAGTTTACACTGCCTCGGAGTTCCTGATCGCATCATAAATTCCAGATTTTCTAAATCCATTGATGTAAATGTCCAGTCTGCTTTTAATTTTTTCAAGCAAGCTGGCTTCATCACACTGCCATTCTCATATTCACTTTGACGTCCGACACATTCTTTGCCTTGCCCAGTGCTTCTTTAACCTGTGCTGCATACCAATCTGTCAGAGGCGGGGATCACTCACTGTATGCCACACTCTGATTGGTGGAAGAATTATTGGCGATCCAATCAAAACCCCCAATAAAGCCAAAATAAATTCCCCGCCAAAATTCCCTGTTATACGGTATCTGAAGTCAACTGCAATTTTGATACCTGCACAGTTGCTGGTGGTAAATGAAAGTGGCATTGCAGTGAATATTGGTAATAGTGCTGCTTCTTATTATACAATAGTAAAATATTTTCAGCCCCTTGGAAAGATGTAGATATAAAATGTAATGTAGAAATGCCTGACAGAATGTTGGTGAGGTTGGAATAACTGTAATTGTAAAATCGAATTCAGATCAAAAGCCCATTATTAACTGAAACATTATGGAGTTGAAGGCTGAAAAGAGAAATCAGGGTGTCATGTTGATCCAGATATTTCATTTTGAGCCACACATTAAGAACAATACTAAAGTGTCTTTTTTCATATAAGAAATATTGCCAAACTGTTCACTTTCTCTGCCGGATGCTGAGAGACGGATGCAGGCTTTTATAACATCTAGGATGTAATGTAATGCTCTTTTCTTTGCTACTTCAATTGCAGCTTGTGCAAAATGCTGCTGTCAGAGTTTTAACAAAGAAGCATGAACACATAACCCCTGTGTTAGCAGCCTTGCTGAGCAGTGCAGAATTGATTTTAAGGCCCTGCTTCTAACTTATAAAACTTGAAATGGCCTTGCTTCCATGTATCCAAAAGATTTGCTGACCTCATATGTCCTTAATTGCTCTCTTGGATCACAGGATGTAAGTGTGCTAAGTATCCCCCGATACAGAGAAAGAAGGCAGGTGGCAGACCATTCAATTTTAGAGCCTAAATTGTAGACTGATCTGCTACAAATTCTGATTTTAAAGTAAGATTAAAAACATATTTTTATAATTTAGCATATGTATTTTAAAGGGAAAATGTATCAACCTATTCTTTCTTTTTTTTTTTTTTTAAATGATGTAGATTTTTCCACTGCTTTTTAAAGTTAGATTAAAAAGACATTTTAATGAATTTAATGTATGTGATTTAAAGGGCATTTTATCATATTTTTCTTTTACTATTTGTCAAAATTGTTTTGTATATTACAAATTGTTATGTTTATCTGTAAAGTGCTTTGTGGCGATTTATCACAAAAGGCTCTAAAGATTGATTGATTGATTGATTGATTGAAGTTCACAGTTCTAAAAAGTGGTCCCTGCAGAGAGCAGTTGGTAATTTTATGAAAATTTACCTGAGGTGATGGCAGTTATCTTTTTTTAAAATGATAACACTTTATTATTCATGTGAAATGTTTAAAAACTGCCTATAAATTTGGGGAAATAATTTAAACTGTGTAGATGTTGATGGGTTATTTCGTTGTATATTGTATAAATATGTAACACGGAAACATCGAATAATGCAAGGGGTGTGCTGATACTCGCAATCGTAATTGCCCTTAAGAAGTATTTATTGGCAGGTAATAAATAAATCCATTCATTGAATGTGTTGATTTCAAAACAAGTAAAGCCGTCCTCCCCTCACCTTTGCAATCGAGTACCACTCAATGGCAATTAACTCCAGCACTGAGTGTTTTAAAAGCCAACTGGAAGCACATTCTTCTCTCATTCGGGGCACTGACATTTCTACTGCTGTACTGCTGTATCGAGGCCATACACTGACAATGAAATCTGCAGAACTTAATTGCCATTGATTGGTACTCAACTGTAAAGGCGAGGGAAGGACAGCTTTTCTTGTTTTGAAATCAACACATTAATGAATTTATTTAATACCAGCTGATAAACATTTATTTTTTTTAATAACTTTTTGACCTTCAGTAAGGTATGTATTTATCCCATCAATCAGTTGTCTTAATTAGGTTAGGTCCTGGTAGCAAAAATAAGTTATTAAAAACAGAAATAACAGTGCTCTGAAGTATCATTTGCCACACACAGCTACCTTTGAAAGCTGATGACCCCCTCTGCTGGTCACAATTGGAAATTACCACACACAGTGCTTATTTGTGTTAATAAATTAGATCAATGTAATGCTATTTACTTGCACAGCATATTCTAAAACATTTTCTGTTGTTTGTTCATAGCAGATGCATAGAGGTCAGTAAGTAAATAAAGTATTTATAATTTGTAGCTAAGTACTGATAGAATATAAAATATACATCTATTAGAGATTAATCCTTTTTAATGAATTATTTATGATGCTTGGAATTAAGATACTGTCACCACTAATGTGTGGTAAATTTAGGTAAATTCATTTTCCACAAGCCGTTACTACACATGATTAATTGATGAATACCAGTTACTATTTTTCAATTAGCTGCACACAACACTACATATCCTCAAATTGATGTTATGGGCTAAATTTAGTGTTATATTCAAAAGGCCTTCTCAGCATGTATTTTACAAGGGATTCCATTCTTCATTAAAATACTGCTTTGAAAATGTAGAGATGGTTAAGGATACACTTCAGTGACAAGCACAGAATTGTGTGCTATGTGCATGTAATGAATATTAATTAATTGTACTGTAACTACATGTAGTTAATGTTTGTACCTGAATTTCAAAGTGAATCTGATGAAGGCATTAGCCGAATGTTTGTCTACTTGGTAGACAAACATAGGTTAATTTTACTAAATCTTTGTCAAATAAGTCACCTAATTTGTGTTACTTTTATGTATTGTAGTTACGAGACATGTGTAATAAAGTTTTAGGTATGACAGACTGAAAGGTTTGTATTATATATTATAATAATAGATGGGCTTCAGTGAGTTACAGGAAAATAATTATTCCACCTAGGGTTTCAGTGACGTCATAAATTACGAGACCGAAGGTCGAGTTTATAAACTGACACAGAAACCCGAGATGGAATTATTTTCCTGTAACTCACTGAAGAGGCCCATCTATTATTTTTTTTATAATACATGGATACCCTTGTGATTCTAATATTAAAGAAGACGAGGTTCAGCTGTACAGTTGGGTTTTCTTAACCTTAGTGTTTCAGTGCTGTACAGGCGTTCTATGTCGTTATCTGTTAGTGCTTCAGCTTTTATTTGGATGATTGCCTTTACCTTGTTTTAATTTCCTGTTCCTCTCCAGTTTCTGAGATACGAATGTACCAGCTTTACATCTTTTTTTTTTTTTTTTTTTTTTATTTAACATATTCTCATTTTGTTGATCATTAATGAACATTTCTGCATTGTGGGTGTTGTCGAGTGATTGAAAACAAGACATTTTGTGTTTGAATTGAAAGTGATTGTCTAGAGGAGTTGAATGGGTCAAAGTTCAAGTAGATTTTCCTCTAGAAGAATTGTCACTTTTTGACGTCACTACTGTGGTATTATGCTTTTTTTTCGAATGGGTCAGGATGATAGCCTTCATCCATGTAATATATATATATATATATATATATATATATATATATATATATATATATATATATATATATATACATAAGATGAATGAACCAATAGTACAGCACTTCACCAGTCAAGGACATGACATAAATGATGTAAAGTTTGTAGTATTAGAACAGCTAAAGTTAGACAATGCGACATATAGAAGAATAAAAGTAAATGGATAAATAGACTGAACACGATTATGCCAGCGGGACTCAACAGAAAAGAATGAACTAATTAACTTCAATAAATATATAACATTTAAATACATAAACTAAATTCATTCAAAAGTTGTGCATGCTGATGTGGTGGGGGGGGGGGGGGAATCAATACTGATCCTCAGAGCCAGCATTGCATGATATAATAAAAATATAAGTTTATGTAAAGTAGTGTTAATTAGAATTAATACAGATTCAAAGATAGAAGTAAAAATGATGTCACAATATATAGAACACCATTACATCATGTAAGAATAAATCATGGATTTGAATGTAAACAATAACAAGTAGTTGTCATGCCGTCAAAAACCTATAAATACCTCCAATGTTTTGATTCAAACACAGGCTCCCTTGAGAAAGATATGTACAACATATCGAAACGTTGGGCAGCTGGCTCTTTGAGCTAAAATATATTTTAGCTCAAAGAGCCAGCTGCCCAACGTTATAAATATATATACACACACTGCTGTGCAAAAGTCTTAGACATGTTGCATTTTTTTACTCTGATGCAATATGAGCATCAACAATTTACTCAAAGCCTCCACTAGTGTTTTCTACTATTATAACAACCTTGACTTACATAAAGAAGTGAAATAGCTCACTCAATTTTCAAGGTGTGGTATCCGAAGCATAATCAAGTACAGGGAAACATCTATAATTGACAAACCTAGGACTGGAAGACCAAAAAGTTGTCTAACAATGATGAGCTATACTTGAAGATAATATCCTGAAGGAATAGAAAGAAGACAAGCGTTGAATTGACAACAAAACTGGCAGAAGGCACAGGTGTCATTGTCCATCAAATCAACAGTATGAAGGTCACTCTTAAAATCAGGACTTAAAGGATGTGTTACAGTAAGAATACCTCTGTTAAGAAACGGGACCATAACTAAAAGGCTAAAATATGCACAAGAACACAGAAATTGGACTATGGAACAAGGGTCAAAGGTGCTTTGGACTGTTGATTTGTGCCTTCTGCCAGTTCTGTTGTCAATTCAATGCTTGTCTTCTTTCTATTCCTTATGGATATTATCTAATATTTATTAGATCCTCCATTACCAGACATTTGTCAGTAAAATGGCTAGTATCTCATTCGTCATTCAATTAACAACACGGCCAATGATTAGTGAGAAAGGGCTTCATATCTCACCACAATCCATTCGTCCCTGTTTATGTCAGAGTTCGCCTCCTCCTCCCCAGCCTCCACTTGTTTTTCAGCTTTGTCTAAGGGAGAGGCAGTTATCCAGCCCCCCTGCCCATGGCTTCCCTAAAGTCAGCCTCTCCACTATCAGCAAACTAAATTATGGGCTGGGGTACCTCAAAGGGCAAAGAAAAAGCCAAATATTTAATGAAAATATGTAGAACATATAGTCTTGTCTAATCTTTAATAAATATTGTTATTTCTATCACATGAGTTTTGCTGACTGACCCAATTTTCCTTGATACAGTATGCACTAGTTAAGCCCTAGACTGTTGTCCACATTCTGTCTTTAAAAACATCATATCGGCCACTATACTAAAACAACCATAGATTCCATTGGTTAAAAGCCTAAACCCAAAACTAAATGAAAAATATTAAACTACTCTACTAGTCTATATTTAAAGTATGTCCTGTGGGTGGTGCTGTTGTCCAGTATAAAGAGTCACGTCAAGTCAGTGCAAGAGTATCCTGCTGATGGCACAGTGCAATGCAAGGCCACTTATGGGGCTTTCTATTAGTCTTTAATGCAGTCTTTACAGCAGCAATGGGTAGTGCAGCAGTATCATAGGCAGCCCAGAGGTTACATTGGGTACATTTGAAGACATGTTCAGATTGGCTTTAAATATGTATGTATATAGGTTTATATGAGGTTTAGAAAAACATTAAAAGACAATCAATATGTAAACTATGGTATTTATTATACAATTAAGAAAATGCATACCACACTTACAATACAATATACATTCTGTAATATTTAGTTATTTCAATCAACTCAAGTATATATTCTTATCTTTTCTGGATTCCATTCATGAAATGTATTTATACTTTAATATTATAACATTTTAAAATGCAGCAACAACTACTGAAGAAGGTATTAAAGAGTTGGGGAGAATTTCACTCTCCAGGTAAAGAGTAAAACTTCCTGAAAGAGGCTTGCAAACAGAAATTTCTTTAACCTAGTATAGTACCTGATATTGTTTATTTTTAAATGAAACTACATGTTTGCTATAACTTTTTTCAAAACTGCATACCTGAGACGTAAGGAATTATTTCATAGCTATAATCAAATTAAAAAGAATACAATTGTTGTCAATTATGATTGCCGGTTATGAATATAAGCTCTAGAAAACTAATTAATTTATTTAAACACAATTCTTTTAAAACATAGCATGGTTTCTTTTAAAATTACATCGGCACAGACCTACAAAACATAATACAAATATTAAAGAAGTGATAAAGAAGGCTTTTAAGAATTGTTTTTATCCCCACTAGCTCGGATATATTGTGAAAAGTGTTGAATATAAATCAAGGGAAGTAATGGTAAAACTTTACAATGCATTAGTAAGACCTCACCTAGAATATTGTGTTCAGTTCTGATCACCTCATTACAAAACGGATATTGCTGCTCTAGAAAGAGCACAAAGATGAGCGACCAGAATTATCCCGGGTTTATAAGGCATGTCGTATGCAGACAGGCTAAAATAATTGAATCTATTCAGTCTTGAACAAGGAAGACTAGGCAGTGATCTGATTCAAGCATTCACAATTCTACAAGGTATCGACAATGTCAACCCAGGGGACTTTTTCGACCTGAAAAAAGAAACAAGGACCAGGGGTCACAAATGGAGATTAGATAAAGGGGCATTCAGATGAAGCATGTTTATGCTACCATATCACTAAAGCTGTTAGGACCCCACCAGACCCTCATGCTCATCTGACTAGATTTTGGGGGCAGGCTGGATCCTTAGTTCTGCTGGACAGGAGCTTAGTTTGGACAGGAAAGGCTTTAGCTCAGTCAAAATGACAACATTTCCAGCAAAATTATTAGTACATAGGTGCTAATGAGAGGGAAAAATAGTTATTACATTTTTAGAGTTTCAATTAGTATACAGCCACTTAAAGATTAACAAAACAATATACTTTCAATAATATGGTTATTGATTCTCACCAAAAAAAACACATCATTTTCACATACTGGTAAGTTGTATTATTACAACATTAATGTTAATTGAAGTACAGTTTTCATTTTGCAGAATTCAGCTTTATGCTTTCAGCTAACCATCTTACAAAGTAAAAGATAAAAAAATAATATATATATATATATATTTCAGCATTCAAATATTATTTTAAATTAACAGTATAAATATACTGTTATATAAATATACATCATCGTCTAAGAATTACAAACAGTAATGCAAATCTTTACTTTAATAAAACACTTGGAAAATAAAGTCCTGTTAAGAACATTTCAAACTAAGCACTGGAATAGTGTGTACATTTACTTTGATAATTTAAAATCCAGCTTGACATAAGAAATGTGCTACTTCCCTTACCACTACATTTCACACTTGAGCGTAATTGCTGTGAAAACAAATGCAAAATTCGCTGTGAAAAAACATGTTTGATTTTTGGACGAAAAACGACACAATCACCACCCTGTCCTGCTAAATTATATCATCTGAAGACAATATGGATCGGGTGCAAGCTGCCGTATGGTTATTGCTCCGAAGAAGAGAAAGATCAACACAAACATGTATGGATGTGTCTAGCATATCCTACAAATGCTGTTGTATTTTTGTATGTAGTTATGAAATTCAAGAGGTTATCATATATACATGGTTGGGTGTGTGTGGCGCAAATGGGCACCCTGAGCCCGGGATGCCAATAAAAAGGAAGCATGTGAGAACGACTGGGAGACTATGGAGGTGTCAGATCAGCCTCTGTATTGGTAACACATAATCTCAAACAATATTGCTGGCAACAAAAACATTGTTCAAACAAAATTTGACGTACAGATAGGACTACCAAAAGCAATCATTTCGATGCATTCTGATATATTTTATTTTTTTACTTTTATATTCTGCACTGCTGTAATCAGAGTTTCCCCCATCTTGCCTGTGATATTTGACACGCAAGTCTAAATACAAAAATAGCAGCGAAATGTCGGGCGTCAAAAATGCAGCGAAAACACTGTAGTGTAAATAGAAGTACATAAGTTGGAAAGTCAAACTGTGCAGGCCAGCAGTGCTGTTATTTAAACAATTGAGATATTACTGTACTTATAG
Source organism: Acipenser ruthenus (assembly GCF_902713425.1). Lineage (NCBI taxonomy): Eukaryota > Metazoa > Chordata > Actinopteri > Acipenseriformes > Acipenseridae > Acipenser > Acipenser ruthenus. The sequence continues at coordinate 73,104,547 of NC_081191.1, read as the reverse complement.
CCCACTGGTGCGCTGTAAAAACAAAACTACAGGCAATAAATAACTTTCTACTTGGTTCACCCGCTTAGAATTACTAATAGTTTGAAAGAGCTTTGGAAAAAGCCAAACCTTAAATAGATTCACAGATGGGTTTGTTTTTTTGAGGCCTCGGTCAATGCCATTGTCCTGTTGGAATAACACACATTCATTGGAAGGCAGCTTCATTGTATTGAGGGTTTAGTTTAACACTTTTAATCAACAAATACCAGACCATTGCCTCTCTCTCACAGTATGCAATCATTACTTGATGATAAAATAGCCTAGTACCAATTAGGCAAAATGTAACGACGCTATGGAAAACATTCATCTAAATATTGTATATATACATCACTGGCATCTGCTGTGCTCTGATGGTATCCTGTTGGTGTTTACTGTGGAACAGCTCATTGATCTATAGCCTAAGCTAGGTAGGAGTCTGTAAGCACTAAACCCCAGGTAAGTATGCATCGGCTATCTGTTGAATAGATGAGGCAGGAGGACGTTCTGTGTTTCTACAAGAGGTCTGTTTCCTTCAGGGTTGTAACAGAGTACTGAAAGTGGTTCATAGGGTTTTCTGCTTTTCCAGTGCTTTGTGCTAGTCATACTGAGGACAACACCTCACTGGTGGGGCCCTTTTCTTTCTTCTCCTCCTTTTCCACATCAATGACATAAATACTCCCAGGCTTGATCACTAGGTCATCCACTTCCAAGTACATCCCAGAAGGCTAGGAGGCCTTGCAAAAAAACCTCTTTGAAACATTGCTTTATTTCAGGGTCTGGGCAGTACAGGTATTCGTACATCACAGCTGCAATAATGCCATCCATTATTGGGCCCAACCAGTACACCTAATACACAAAAAACACATTCATCTCATAAAACAACATATTATATAAAGCAACATATTACATAAAGCAATCAGTTAAGGGTAATACTATTTACAGTAGACACCAAATGATCTACAGTGGTTGTGTACTAAGAGGCAATGTTAGCATTAAGGCAGCTACAATGTGTTGGAGCTGTTGTTAAAACACTGAATAACATTATTATTCTCAATGGAACTTTTCAAACTTTTCTATAAGGTTATCATACACTGTATATTTGGCAGGTTGTTGATTTGTCTGGTACCACATTCTCTAGGAACATTTACACTTTAAATAACATCTGTTATATCTCGCACTTAATTTTTCCAGAGTATCTGGAGAGCTGCTTATCAATGCGTTATGAAAGTTGGTATTAACATTATTAAGCATAAGTATCAGATTCTGGGTATATATGGAGCTGTCTGTTCATTCATACATCCATCTACAGACGTGCTCAAATTTGTTGGTACCCCTCCACAAAAAACGAAGAATGCACAATTTTCTCTGAAATAACTTGAAACTGACAAAAGTAATTGGCATCCACCATTGTTTATTCCATATTTAATAGAAATCAGACTTTGCTTTTGATTTTTTATTCAATATAATATTGTAAATAAGAAAACAAGTGAAAATGGCATGGACAGAAATGATGGGACCGCTAACCTAATATTTTGTTGCACAACCTTTAGAGGCAATCACTGCAATCAAACGTTTTCTGTAGCTCTCAATGAGACTTCTGCACCTGTTAACAGGTAGTTTGGCCCACTCTTCCTGAGCAAACTGCTCCAGCTGTCTCAGGTTTGATGGGTGCCTTCTCCATACTGCAAGTTTCAGCTCTTTCCATTGATGTTCGATAGGATTCAGATCAGGACTCATAGAAGGCCACTTCAGAATAGTCCAATGTTTTGTTCTTATCCATTCTTGGGTGCTTTTAGCTGTGTGTTTTGGGTCATTATCCTGTTGGAGGACCCATGACCTGCGACTGAGACAGAGCTTTCTGACACTGGGCAGTACGTTTCGCTCCAGAATGCCTTGATAGTCTTGAGATTTCATTGTGCCCTGCACAGATTCAAGGCACCCTGTGCCAGGCGCAGCAAAGCAGCCCCAAAACATAACCGAGCCTCCTCCATGTTTCACTGTAGGTATGGTGTTCTTTTCTTTGAAAGCTTCATTTTGTCGTCTGTGAACATAGAGCTGATATGACTTGCCAAAAAGCTCCAGTTTTGACTCATCTGTCCAAAGGACATTCTCCCAGAAGGATTGTGGCTTGTCAATATGCATTTTAGCAAATTCCTTTTTTATGTTTTTCTTTCAAAAGTGGAGTCCTCCTGGGTCTTCTTCCATGGAGCCCACTTTCGCTCAAAAAGCGACGGATGGTGCGATCAGAAACTGACGTACCTTCACCTTGGAGTTCAGCTTGTATCTCTTTGGCAGTTACCCTTGGTTCTTTTTCTACCATTCGCACTATCCTTCTGTTCACTCTGGGGTTGATTTTCCTCTTGCGGCCACGCCCAGGGAGGTTGGCTACAGTTCCATGGACCTTAAACTTGAACATCAAGCTGCTTGGAGATGGTCTTGTAGCCTTTACCTTTACCATGCTTGTCTATTATTTTCTTTCTGATCTCCTCAGACAACTCTCTCCTTTGCTTTCTCTGGTCCATGTTCAGTGTGGTGCACACAATGATACCAAACAGCACAGTGACTACTTTTCTCCATTTAAATAGGCTGAATGACTGATTACAAGATTGGAGACATGTGTGATACTAATTAAAGAAACTAATTAGTTTGAAATATCACTATAATCCAATTATTTATTATCTTTTCTAAGGGGTACCAACAAATGTGTCCAGGCCATTTTAGAATATCTTTGTAGAATAAGCAATAATTCATCTCTTTTCACAGCTTCTTTGCTTTATTCTATGACATACCAAAGGCATGCAAGTATACATGATAAAATAGCTTTTAATTTCATCACTTTTCAGGAGGAATGAAGCATTATTTCAATGAGCTGTAAGGGTACCAACAAATTTGAGCACGTCTGTATATGTCACACTTACATTTTTGCATACATCTGAGAATTGCTTATCAAATTGAGATTTTACATTCTATTTCTAATTGTTATTCTATACTATTTATCATACTGATAGCTCCAGTTTTGAATTTACAGCTATGGCAGGAATGTATGTTACTGACATACTTATTCCACTGTGTGACTATTTACCAGTTTTGCAACTTAAAGTTTAGGGAGGTTAAACAGTGATTTCATCTTAATATTAGATTCATGTGTGATGTTCCAGGAAGCATGGATGTTCCTGAGCATTTGGTTTCAGAATTGAATTTGCAAAAATGTTTGGATACACTTCAAAATACAGTAACATTAACTGCGCTGTAGTTGCCATTTATTAATATGCATGCACTTAGCAAGCAATTGAGGGGAATCCATACATTAACAACTTGCATTTAAGTTTAATTTATGTTTTTTTTTTCCACCAATAATAACATATTGTTTTAAATGCATGTATTAAATAATGTAACAAATGTAAGTACAGTGTATCTAAAGTATGGTTAATGTACAATACCTGTATTTTGAAGTGTATCAGAGTAACTAAGACTAACATTAAGATTCATAGCAACCTTCTGTACATGCCTTCATTTAAATGATTTGCAGGAATATTGTTATTTTAACAACTCTTTAATGCTGTATTTTACATCTCATCTTTTCTGATTAATATTTTTTTTGACGTTTCCTTTGACAAAATCCTGCTGAAAGCTTTGTTGTCAACTTCATAACACCTTCAGAGTGAAGTCTCTATCAAAGGTTTAGTTTTTTTTTTTAACGAAACAAGAAGCACATTTTGAACATAAGATGAAAGACCTGCAGAGAAGTAGCTTTCTTCATTATACATTTATAATATACTGCCTCAAAAAATGGTCTTGTTTACAAAGCTGTACAAATATAGTGTGGCAAGCCTTAAAATTCAGAATGTTGGTCAAACTACACTTACATACAAATACAAACAATTTGTTCCAGATAATTATGTATGCGAGCTTGTAGCACACATACTGTTTTCATATTTTTTTCTGGTATGGGTGTTTGGATGTTTGTTTCTTGTAACTTGCGAACAACTTGTTTGAATGTTTTGATTTGTAAAACAGACCATGAACATAAAGAGGAAATGTAATCTCACCCAGTGGTTTACCCAGTTCCCTGCAATAACTGCAGATCCAAAAGAGCGAGCAGGATTCATACTTGCTCCTGTGCAGTTTATCTGAAACAAAGAAAGGCAGTTCAATCATTAATCCAACAATTAAACACATGCTGCCAAATGCTGGCATTCCACTGATAAGTTAGTATGAAAGCATGGTGTCTGAATTTGTAAAAATAAGATGGAGATAGTGCAAATGAGGGTTCTCAAATATTATAATGACATGTACTAAAGCTGCCAGCAATTGCAACACTTACAGTTGCATCAATTTGTTTTTGAACTTTTGAAAGCACATTTGAACAGTTGCAATAAGCAAACCTTTAAATGGCAGTATGAAAAACACTGTACCCTATGGCCGCTGTGATTGCAGCAAGAAGGAGCCATTGGTGGAGTTTCCATGCATGTTTTTTTTTTTGCTCGAGACATTTGCTCAAGAAAATTGTCTTGTGTAAAATGCTTTTATGGGTTTCCATTCGCTCAGTTTATTTTACTCGAGTAAACCAGGCTTTTCACCCGACGTCATGCAAATGAATGGGAAATGTGGGGGTTGATATGTAAATTAGCTATGCATGAAGTACTCATGCTGTTTTTGAAGATTACTAGTGACTTTTTTTGTAAATGTGGTTTCCATGCGCAGAGAACTGGTACACGAGTGAATCTATGCTGCTGTAATAAAGCAAAATACCTCATGCCTGGTTGGTTAGTAATGTGTTTTATTGCTCTTGCCCAAATTGTTTTTTAAATGTCACTGGCGGGGTGGCATGTCATTTGTATTGAATCTGATTAAACTAATTTATCTTATGACTCATTTATTAAAAATCAACTGAGAGGTATAAAATGAAACTGACCAACACAGGTATTGCAGATCACCATGGCTGAAAACCAGCAAAGAAGTAGGATTCTAAAGCTCTGTGCCAGACATCTTCCCCGTATGCTCCCAAGGCTGTGTGGATTGGGAACAGTGGATTGTTTTCCCTTTGTTTCGGGAGCTTGAACATCCAAACATCCTCTACCAGCAAATCCTTATGCCTTGTTATCTAATGCCAACGGCTAGCGAAAGGACGGTTTGGACACATACTCGTCCGTCTTGCTGGTGGGAAGAGGTTGCACTGCATCACTCTTTCACAGATCTGCAGTGGATAGAGTCATTTCGCATCGCCAGGGCAACATTCAGCATTACAGTAGAACTGGTAAAGGAAGATATGCAGCCAAAAAGTAATTACGTACGGCCTCCTGTGCCTGTGGAAAAAAAGAGTGGCGATTGCTCTGTATAGGCTGGCATCCTCAGCTGTGTACACGGTAGTTGACAATGTGTTTGGGGTGCATAAATCCACAGTTCATTGCTGTACTTGTTCAGAGGTACTGCAACACGTACATAGGTATTCCAGATCTCTATTCTTCTGAGAGGGCATCAACCACTTGTTGGTACACATGCTTGTTACGCTGTTTCGGGCGATCGAGCTGGCACAACACATCCAAGTCACTAACTATACTTATTAATGCCCAGGGTTTCTCCTCGCTCCAGCGAATTTGAGTGGAGGGCAGACATGCATTGTCTTTGGACATAGCTGGGATCAAAAGCAAGGGAATTCAGTTAGAGACATTTAGTAAGCAGCTCACTTGCTCTGCGTGTTTAATTTTAGCATAGTTTTTACAGCACAGGTATTCTCAAACAGCTGCTTTAATACTATAACAAGGGCATAACGCAGTTCATGGTAAGTGGTTTTATACAGAACTGTAAACCCACAAGAGAGATACAACATGACAGGCCAGACATAGTAAAAAAACAATAATAAAAAAAAGCCACCCGCATTATCATTAAGGTGAACTACACCACTGCTAACCATAAAACCGCCCATCAGCCACTACTTTCTGCCATCTTGGAATCCACAGTAACAACTGGCCTGCACCCTTGCAATATTTATAGTTAAGGATAAACACGCTCATTAACATTTACACGTGAAATGCAGGTTTCCATGCGAAACTGGGCATGGATTTTCCAGAGTGTTTCGTCATTTACATGAGTAAATGAGATTTACCCTATCCCTCTCTTTGGCCATTTTTTCTCGGCCACAAACCTGATTTACATGAGTAATTCTCCAAAACGTGCACGCGCATCGCCATTTCACGTGTAAATTGTCCCACACGGAAACCCCATGATTGTCTTCAGCAAGAACGAGTGATTTGTAGGATGAGAAGAGAAAGGTTATTTCGTACCCACATTACTCTCTTTGATTTAAATAAAGACCAAATTAAACACAGGTACAGGCTCTGCAGCCACATAATTCTTGAGCTGCTGTCTGATGTAAAACATGACCTGGAGCCAGAGAAGCCATGCTATCCCTGCAGTGGTCAAACTGTTGTCCACCCTGTATTATCTTGCCTCTGGGTCTTTCAGGGGACTGTGGCAGCTGTTGCTGGTATTTCCCAGTCTGTTTTTTCTTGTGTGTTGCCAGTTGTGCTCAATGCATTTTTGAGGTGAACACCCAAATACCTATTCTTCCCTAAAATCAGGATGTACTTACAAGCCTTGAAAACAAATGTCTATGACATTTCTGGTTTCCCAAATGTGTAGGGAGCAATAGACTGCCTGCTAACCCCTCCAGCTCATTCTGAGCATCTGTATTGGAATAGGAAACTCACCTATTCTATTAATGTGCTGGTTGTTTGCAATTGTGCAGAATTTAGCAATGCACCACTGACTAACTTAAATAAAAACTGATAGTATACATTTGGCTTATAGGCTACTCATGATAATACAAATTAGTGGTATAATGCAAAATGTGTATTTGGTCCCTTGAAATTCGTATTAACGAGAATTGACAGTCCTCCTGTAAGTATCATAACTTGTCAATGCGGCACCATGAAAAAATGTATATTTTGCGAACTGTCGTAATGAAAATGCTAATTGTGGTATGTTTGTGATGCAATTGGCCCATCTTAGTACATCTACCCCTTAGTGTATTACAGACGCTACACAGTCTATCAGGTCAATGAATCAATTTGAGGTGTTGGGGCAAATAAGGGATTTTAATTTTCATATAGGATTCATAAGACACTTACAGCAAACAGGTGTCAAATTGTGATGGCAAAGCTGATGGCCAAAGCTGCTGAACCTTTAAGATCCTGTCGTTTTGAATCACAAGTCACAAAGACTGTAAAAACCAGCTCAAAGGTGATGAACAGTTCAACCAACAGCCCATAACCAACAGAGATCATGGAGTTGACCTGTCAGAACAGAATATATCACAAAGGTAAATACAGCAGCACCGGTATTCAGGTATACCAAAATGGTTACTTTACATTTCAAAACTATTATTATTATTATTATTATTATTATTATTATTATTATTATTATTATTATTATTATTATTATTATTATTTATTTCTTAGCAGACGCCCTTATCCAGGGTGACTTACAATTGTAAGCAAATACATTTCAAGTGTTACAATACAAGTAATACAATAAGAGTAAGAAATACAATAACTTTTGTTCAAACAAAGTACAAGTGTGACAAACCACAATTCAATAATACAGCAGATAATAGTGATAGTTACATCAGGATATGATTAAATAGTGATAGTTACATCAGGATGTGAGTAAATACAAAGTACTACAGGTTAAACACTTGGCAGATTACAGTATTCTGAAGTACAGGATTAAATGCAGTAAAATAGGGGGCAGATAATAAAGCACATTTAAATGAAGGGTGATAGTGTCCCAGGATACAAACAGAGGAGTTCTACAGGTGCTGTTTGAAGAGGTGAGTCTTAAGGAGGTGCCGGAATGTGGTCAGGGACTGGGCAGTCCTGACATCTGTAGGAAGGTCATACCACCACTGCGGAGCAAGGGTGGAGAAGGAGCGGGCTCTGGAGCTTCTAATGAAATAAATGAAATAAAAATTGGGCTCTGGTGCTTCTAATGAAATAAATGAAATAAAAATTGGTTCAACAAACTAGCCAGCATGTGTAAAACAAATTTGCATTATTAAGGTTACAAGAAATGACAGAACATCCTGCTGCTTCATAAAATAAGTAGGCTGTAGGCTATTACAATAAGACTAAAGTCTCATCACAGTACCATATTCATCAAAAGTGTATGTTGAAACTTCTAGAAATATGATGTTCGATTCCTTATTTAAAACTAATTTTCAAGCAGTAAGAATTACCAACTAAAAGATGCAATTAATGTAGCTGCTTTAATGCCAATTAGAAATGTAAAGGTGGACTATGGAACCTGTACTTACAGGTAGGTAGACGTTGGCTGAGGTGTAAAGAATGGAAATGCAAGGAATGATCTCTTGTTGTTTGTTGAAGGGGAGCGGCACGTTATGTCTTGTGGGAAAGTTGGGGAGGTTTAATACGCAGCTAATGGGGGAATAGCTCCCCTCCAAGAGAAAAAGACATGTCAAAACGCGAATAAACTGGGAGTAGATTGCGTGCACTGCCACTTTTCTCCTCGATATCATGCAGTGCAGATACACATAGACAGCTAGACAATTCTCAAGTGAGTAATGAGAGTCCACAAAGCAGAATTTGGAACACAAATTTACTGGTTTCTTACTCGATGCTCAACTAAAGCCCCAGCACAGGTTTACAGCAATTAGACTGTGGTTTAAAAATTGATGTTTTTTCTGTTCTATACATCTACTGTCTGTAAAGAAACTCCAAATGCTGCTGCCAGTACTTTAACCTGAGGTTCTAAATTTGCAGGTACAGTACAAATACAGTAAGTAGCTTTTTCTTTGCAACATTCAAATTCAATATAAAAGAACATAAGAAATGTAGCAATGCCAGAATATTTGTTGTAGACACTATACTTAGTTTTAAATCCTAATCTATCAAACAAATCGTTTTAACAGTGATGTCATTAATTATCCAAATAACAAGACAAGGGTGCTTGCATATATAAAGTTTTGTGCGATATTAATTATAAAATCACACTCAGCAATAAAATTTGCTTAAGCAGGTTGGCAAGACGGAGAGAGTTCCTTTTCAATTCGAAGATGACCAACAACCAATACTTTTGGGATATGCCTGCCACAGGTCAGGTATATACTGAACATTTTATGTCAGCACTGCCAAAAGGCCCTTCTGGGGAGTGACGTCCTCGGTCAAACCTATTGATTGAGTCTTGGTAAAAGAGCTCTGACTTCAAGTTTTTTTGTTAGTTCTCCTACAATTTATTGCTGGAAGTCGGCTTGCCACTTTCCCGGAATCGGAAACTCGGCTTCTGAGGACTGAACTTCTCAAACAAGCCATCCGCCTCGTAGAACACACCTCTCGAGAGGAGGGATTCTACTCGACATCCTTTCTAGTGCCAAAAAAGGGCGATGGTCTTCGCCTCATCCTAGATCTGAGACACCTCAACAGGTTCTTGAGGGAGAGGAGGTTTCAGATGGTCACACATCGCCACATCCTCCAGTCCATTCGGGCAGGCGACTGGTTTCCTACTGTGGACTTAATGGATGCATATTTTCACATCCCCATTCGTCCCATGCACAGGAAATAGCTCCACTTCACCTTTCAGGGAAGAGTCTTCGAGTTTTCCGTGCTGCCATGCAGCCTCTCTTTAGCTCCCTGCATGTTGTCAAAGTGCGTGGATGCCGTCATAACCCCCTTGCGGCTGCATGGAATCGGGGTGTTGAACTACCTGGATGACTAGTTGATTTGTTTACAGTCGCAGGAATGAATAGTGGCCTACACGGTGATCGTGACAGAGCATCTGGCGAGACTGGGTCTCACCCTCAACGAGGCCCAAAAATACCGGGTCAAAGTACGGTTTACTGGGGTCTCCGGCTGGCTTCCCTTACAGTGCGAGCCAACCTGTCGGACAACAGAGTGGCCGCCATTCACAACTGTCTAACCCTGTTTTAACAGGGATCCACAGTACAGTTGGTGTTGTGCCAGAAACTATTGGGTCTGATGGCTGCAGCTTCATCAGCCATCCAACTAGGGTTACTCGACATGTGCCCGATCCAAGTGTGGCTCAATGCCTTCCGGCTACAGCACAAATGCACCAGATATCGCCAGCTGACCGTGTCTTGCTTATGCTGAGAAGGCCTGTGCTGGTGGAGGCAAGCTTCTCACCTGCGCGAAGGCGTAAGGATCAGAGTGATCCACAGCTATCAGGTGGTGACGACAGACTCATCCAACTCATGTTGGGGTGCAGTCTGGGCAGGCAGAGGAGTCTGCAGCTGCTGGTTCGGTTTCTGGACATCACTGCACATAAATGCGCTGGAACTGCGAGCGGTTCACCTCGCTCTCCAGCATGTCAACCACCAGAGAGGATTTCGGTCCCCGGGGTTGCACCGCATAGCCCATTGGCTATTGACCTTTAATTGTAAACGTAATCTATCTACCTAATGTTAAAAATACTCCCTCTAGGGCTCCCGAGTGGCGCATCCAATAAAAGCACTCGCTAGAGTGCAGGATACGCTCTATAGCCTGGACGTCGCCGGTTCGAGTCCAGGCTATTCCACAGCCGACTGTGGACGGGAGCTCCGAGGGGGCAGCGCTCAACTGGCCGAGCGTCGTCTGGGGGGAGGGAGGGTTAGATCGGCCAGGGTGTCCTCGGCTCACCGCGCACCAGCGACCCCTGTAGTCTGGCTGGGCGCCTGCGGGCTTGCCTGTAAGCTGCCCAGAGCTGCGTTGTCCTCCGACGCTGTAGCTCTGAGGCGGCTGCACAGTGAGTCTGCAGAGTGTAAAGAATCGGGCGGCTGATGGCACACGCTTCAGAGGACAGCGTGTGTTCATCTTCGCCCCTCCCGAGTCAGCGCAGGGGTGGTAGCGGTGAGCTGAGCCTAAAAATAATTGAGCATTTCAAATTGGGGAGAAAATAATAAAAACTGATTGGCAACGACTAAATTAAAAAAAAAAAAAAAAAATACTCCCTCTGCAATAATGGCTGAAATTTCACCCCTGCCTGAGCCAACACCCCCATCCCCCCACTTACACTTTTGCTTTAACAATGACTTTACACCCCCTGGGCATTGACTTGGCAGAATCCAGTATTATTTAGAATTCTAAGATCATTACACAGGGTTCTAAATAACATTTCATTACAATTCATAAGTTTGTATGCACACAGGTAAACTTCAAATGTACCTATGCAAGACATATTATAGCCAATAAAATGAACACAGCAGGGAATTTACGACTGATTGGTAAAATGATTAGCATTATTAGCATTACAAATAGGTTCAAATAATTTATTTAAAACATACACATTCTCAAAAGCCTCAAAAGAATTTAAAAAAAGAATACTATAGCTTTGGGCATAATCACAATATATTAATAAAAAAAATAAAACTATGTGGTACATAACTATAAACACAGACCATTGCACAAACAGAAAACTGAAGAAGACAGACTTGTTAAAACATCTGTTTACTGATATATACAATAGTTTATTTTAGTGTTAAAGAAGATTTTGTGACTGCGTGTTTGAGGCTGTGGAGAATGTAATCCAACTTTTATTAATACATTTATATTTAGGGCTTCTGATTTTTTGGTTTTAACCAATAAAACCAAATAAAACACCCCTGATACAAAAATAATTAAATCGTTGGATAGCTAATAAACACCGGAAAACACCAGAAAAACTGTGGAAATGGTTAATCGATTCACGTTGACTTTACCCTTTTCACATTAAAAAAATAAAACCTACTACAAAAATAATAATAAATACATTTCCTAGTGCTGCTGGACAATGTCCCGCCTCCCTGGCTTGTAGCTTTCATTGATTCGTTGTGAATACTTTAAACCCGCCCCAACTACTGAGTGACAGCATTCCTAGATTTCTATTGGAGACTCTGCTTGCGAGATTTAAAACGAGATTACAACCAGGATGAAGGCTTGTTAGCGGGATTTAAAACTGTATTACAGTTAACATACGGAGGACTTAAAACTGTGGCGAAATGTACAAAAATGCCTACACACAAAACCCCCAGAAGAATGTGCCCATGACCATAAGGATTCCATTGTGGAAGACAGCAAAGGAAAGAAGGTATAACTTAAGTGTGCAAGTACTGTCGAGTTACTACTATACATATTTTGACAGAAAAAATAACGCTCAAGCATTTTTGAAAGTAACCAAAAACACTCATTTCATACAGTATATCAAAAACAAAAGCCCAGAAAAACTGATTTACATAAAACTCGAAAATAGTTAAAAATAAGCACCGAAAAAAATAAAATTAATAAAACCCGAAAAACAGAAGCCCTATTTATATTTTACAGGCTGTCATTCTATAGATCCCTGTAAATCACTCAGCTGGAAGACAGGTTTCAATTGTGACTCATGTAGTCATTACTAAAAGGACAACTTTTTCACTGATGAGTGGCACTAGATTCCACAACACACTTGCTCATGGAATCAATGGGTGTTGATAGCAAACACTGGTTTGTGTTTTGCCACATATGCAGCATAATTTCTTCAATTCCCGTAGCCTCTCAGGGCCTGGTGCTGGTTTTGAGGAGGGCCAGAGCAGCTTTGCTCTCAATGCTGTGTAGTCCTGAAGCAGACACAGGAGTATTTACTCATGGCTGTTCAAACGATTTTGGCAGAGGTATTGTGAAAACAGTGTCACAAAATACATGAAACTATTACAATAAAACAGTGTAGTTTTGATTATACTCAAAGCCTTGTATAATTAAACAATAGGTAGTCCAAAAGATAGAAGTCATGGGCCAGTTGTCTTTCTGCAGGGGACAGTTGTAGCATGTAGTGGTTAACTACTGAAGATGTAGTCCTTTCATCAGTTGAATGTCTATCTTTAAAAGCAGGAAACTTTAGATCCTCCGGAGCCCCTATTAATCTTAAGAAGTAGTTGGCATCTTCTTCAAGTGTCTCAAATTTCCCAATAAAATCATAATTTATTATACAGGGAAAACATAGCTTGTTGACTGTCTCCCAGTGAATATCCATACCCATTGGACGCTGGGAGTCCAACAGATACTGCACAAATTCTTTAAATGTAACCCCTGACCCGGTGGTCAAAGCCTCTTGAGTGGCATTCTTTCTGTACATCTTAATAATAGCTTTTCCAAAAACAGGGTGGTAGTAATTATTTGGGTGCTCAAATTTGTCCCGGAAGGCAGACACCAGTCTTTCCATCGGGTTCCTGACTACAATGACTTTGGTGAAAGAGTCAAGGCGTTCGTAGATACCTTTAACATCAAAGTTGTCCAGTTTATGGAGGTGACTCCCATAATGCACTGCATCATGTGAGATCTTATCTATTGAAGGAGCAAGACCACTCAGAACCATCAGTGTTCTCTTCCAGTTAGAACAGCCTGCTTTAGGAACCTCACAGTACAGGATTTTGTGTTTCTCCTCCACGTATATTCGGGATACCATCCGGCTGAGATTAGTCGTGGGTCGTGGGTTGCCATTGTATTTTTTGCAGAAGCTTTCAAGAAAAGATCTTCGCTTTGCTTGGACCTTGTGTGTCCCTATCCACTGTGAATCTTCAAACAGACTGTTGTTGAGTGAGTTTGGTGATTTGGAAGGATTCAGTGGGTGCACAATTTGTTTTAGGAGCAAGCTCCACCTTTGCTGCTGTTCCACCTGTCTTCTTTGAACATGACCAGTGTCCTTATTAAAGGTGTAGAGTTTGTGCTCTGGGCTATAAGTAATGTCTCCTTGTTGCTGACTGATGTTTCCATGTATCAATCCAGGGGGCTTGTTTTCATCAATCCGAGAAGCAATGCCCTGTTACAAATAGACAAAATAAGAATTAGGTATTGGAGTATGAGCACTGTAATGCTGTACATGCAAGTGACAGAAACATATGATCTTATATTGTCAACTTTCAGACCTTTCTTAGCTGATTTGAGATTCAGTAATGCCATACTGATATTGTCATCAGCATACAATTTTATGTGGGTCTCAGTTTGTAAAAGTTCAAATTTATTAGAAAGCTCTTATAAAAGGAACAACTGTGCAAAATGAAAATTAATGTAAAACCTTGCCTGCCCATTTTTTTTTTTTTTTTTTAGCAAACTGTCACAGAAGGTTTTGGTACAAAAATGAAGGCATGTGACACCACATTTTTTAAGAAACTGTTTGCATATTGGTTTTACAGTTTCTCATTATTAAAGGAGAAGTGGGTTGTTTTTAAATTCTAACTTTTCGATTAGTGTTATCAGCAGTAAAGTCAAAGACAATGAACATGAAGTTTGTATTAATCATTAACTGGCTTTCTTCTTTTGAAATTAAACAACACTGATCACCATCACACATTTAATAATCCTGAGATTTATTGATTTTACAGTAACAGGGCATAACTTTAAATAATATGACAATAATTATGCATTTACTCACATCTGCTAGTGCAACTTAAGGCAACATTTAAATTGTGATTCAATCTCATCAGGACACCTAAAATGATCTAGGATCATTCTGGCTTGCCCTCAAGTTGTGAGCAACTTTGACATTAAAGTTATTCTACACCGATCAGACTGGTGATGACAGATTGGGCCTGTGGGTGAAGCTGTAGTTGCTCTAGTCTTGCCTCTCACAGCTGGGTTTACTGTTGATGTGTAAGAATGATAGGGATATATCAATAGAAAACATATTAAAAAAACAAAAGAATATATAAATATTGTTTTGTTTGGTTTTATAATCAAAATCAGTTTTATTGTCAGAACGGGGTTCGGCAGTTGTTTTTAATGGAAATGTGCTTGTACATTGTAAACTTATCAGTAGATTCTTAAAACGTCATATGATCAGCTTCATTCAGCAGTGTAGAAGTAAAAGTGCCAGTTGATACAGGCTTTTATTTAAATTGCTTCTCCAAAAGCTTTGTAGTATACAACAGAAAAAAAAAAACAAGTTTAAGCCATAATTAAGGCATGTAAAACATAGTTGTTAAATGATGATAAAAGACTGACTATAGCAAATAATTTGTTGACATGGTCATTTTAGAGAGAATGGGTCTTGGTTTTGCTTACATTTTATTTGTGTTTGAATGTATGGCTGATTTTTATTTATAAATATGATTATTTTCTTTAATTTCTTTAGTACGATTGAACTTTAACAAAACAAATAGGAGCTAAAGTAAACACTGGAATTAATTCAGCATTTATAGACTTGATGATACACTATTAAGGTGTAAATGTATTTCTTATTTACTGACTTAAAGTTTTACAATTATGTTTGACATCTATGTGGCCTTAGCTATTTATATAATGGTTGACATATTCTAATTTTCAAAGCTGTTAGAAACACAGTTTGAACTTTAGAGGTGAATCACAGCCCAGATCTTTACCAGCGCACTGCGGTGAAAAAATGTTATTACTTTTATTACTTAGTTTTTTTAATGTGCCACAACTACAGGTAGTGGACAAAAAAATGGAAACACTTGGGTAAATGAGGGACACCAAGTATACTGAAAGCAAAGGCTTCCACATAGATGTGGCCCATGCGTTAATTAAGCAAATATCATCCCAGCATGCTTAGGGTTATGTATAAAAATGCTGGACAGGCCTGGTTGCCTATAATTATGGCTAGCATGACTGCAAGAGGAGACCTCAGTGACTTTGAAAGAGGGGCGATTGTTGGGGCGCGTTTGGAAGGAGCTTCAGTGACCAAGACAGCTCAACTTGCTGTTTCACGAGCAACGGTGTCTAAGGTGATGTCGGCATGGAACTCCGAGGGAAAGACATCATCAGCAAAGGGCAACAGTGGGCAGGAGCGCATACTCCAGGATCGTGATATCCATGCATTAATTTGAAGTGCAAGGCAAAACAGGCGAGCAACTGCAGATCAAATGACTGTAAATTTCAACCTGGGGCGCGAGCACCCAGTTTCATCAATAATGGTCCGCCGAGAACTCCACAGAGCGGGACCATAGTGGCCCAATGCTCTATTAAGTGACTTTACATTGGTGTTTCCATTTTTTTGTCCACTACCTGTATTTGATACTTAACATTCAGTGCGTTTACATGACCAGTAATATTCCACTAGTATTCAGAATACTGAATAATATATATATATATATATATATATATATATATATATATATATATATATATATATATATTCTGCCATGCAAACAACATATTCGGAATATTAAGAGGAATATTCCACCTCTGCATATTCAGAAATTTGGATTTGGCATATTCCACTCGTATGCAGAATACTAGTGGAATATATTGTAAGTCGCCCTGGATAAGGGCGTCTGCTAATAAATAAATAATAATAATAATAATAATAATAATAATAATAATAATAATAATAATAATAATAATAATATAAAGCCATGTAAACAGCATATTCCGACTACAAAGCGTAACCCACAACAGACACAAATACAGCAGTAAACATGAAGCCACGTGCGAGCAAACGCGGGTACTTTTGGTCTGATTAGGAGTCATCACTTATACTAAGGATTTTAAAGTCGTAAAACAGCTTGATGGCAAGAAACAGAAATGTGCAGAAATGTTTAAAAGGATGGCGGAAAAAATCACGAAGAGCGATTTGAGTGAACTGTGGATCAAGTTTGTCATCGGTGTAAAGTTTTAAAAGCACAGTACTATAAAGCAAAAAGCGGAAAAAAAGAAAAAGTGGGGCGTATCTATCAATTTGTCCTTACTGGCATACTGGGTAATCGCCCTTTGTCTTATAGCATGTAGCATGCGAAAGTGCATCCCGTGAGATAGTGCACCCCTTCAGCGCAGCAGTGTGCCTTTAAAATGTGCACGTCATGCGATGAAGGGGAGATGATGGAAAAAACCTTGGCCCCATTCTGCGCTGTGCACAAATAAAATGTATTCGAAGTGCAATATGGGGAGAGTGGTTGACAATTTGCGTGATCCTGCGTGGCACAAAAGAACGCTTTTAAAAAGCAAGCCTTAACTCCGCGCACATCACTCCAGCACTCACTCAAGCACTGAACGCAGGAGCTTTCCAAGATACAACAATGGAAAACACCCAGCAGTTATTCAAGATTCTGTCTACATCTGCAGTAGGCTATGATAATGATAAACATTTGATTCAAATGTATGCATGTGGACAAATTTCATATGCTTCAGTGCAAAATTATTTGAACTGCTCTAAAGGCCAAATTTGAATGAAGGCGGCAAAGTTTGCAATAAGCACAGAGGGCTTTGCAATGCGCAGAATGGTTCCATAAAATACGCGTAGCTAAATGCCTTGCCACAGCAACATTAGTTTTGGCGAAGTACTGTGTGGGGCAGTGCCCATGGGGCTCAACCCATAAAATAACCCTGTAGTTGCATTCACCAAAGGTTCCCTTTCCTTTTCAAGCCCCGAACCCGGTAATTCTACAAGGTACAGTATAAGGACACAGTTTCTTTTTATAGTGTTATTTGTTTCTCATTAATATCAGAAGCATACTTTCACATGCTCGATCTGCATTCCATGCCATTGCCTGTGCCATACAGGTGTGGTAAGGGCAGGGGGCATGGTGAGTGGGGGGCAGTTGTGGGGGGACTTTCAGCAGTATGAGTAAGGGATACACGTGCAGATTGGATCCACAGGTTTCTGTCATCGGGGCTTGTAACTGGATGATTGTTTTCGGCATTGTGGATTTGTATTGTAGCTTCTTTCTGTATGTGCATGCTGCTGTTTGGGGTGCCATTGCTACCGATGTGTGTTAAGGTTTGATTCTGCATTCATGTGCATGTTACATTCATGTGGAGAGTATGAGAAATAATTATGCACTTTACACATATAATAGCTAGGGTGACAACCTTTTCAAAATGCAAACTTTTTTAGGCATTAAGCCCGGGACTAGGACTTGATCTTTACATTTCAGGTCGATTGTCCCGCCCAATTAGGGATGGGTGGTCATCCTAATAATAGCTGCTTGGTGGGGTAATGTTAACGGTTGCCGTATTGTATTCCAATTCTGCGCATTCTCGATTAGCTCTCTTTTGTGCATTTGTGCTATATTGGTAATGAATGCGCAGGCGGTTTTGCAAGGCCTTTTCTTGGTCTCAGAATGCATATAAAATGACCCAATCTTAATTGTTAGTAATCTACGTTACACATCTTAAATAATACATAGTGAAAAAATAAACATTTTGAAACCTTAACTGTCTCAGTTAGTGGTATGCAGCAGTACAGAGGAGTCGTCTATTCGGGTGATGATATTATGTTTTTGAAAGCTGAATAAAAGGAAAACAAGCTGGCTGTCCTGAGATTCTTGGGCAGGACCTTTTTTTTTCCCCTTGCAGTCCTTTGCAATTAAAATTATCTCAAAAAAAAAAAAAAAAACTACTGTAGACCTGAGTACAGGCCTGCCTGCTACTGCTGGAATATAACTCTGGCATTTACAAAGTCCCAAGTGGATTTTACACAAATGTTCAGTAAGCAATTTCCTCAGCTTCCAAAGTAACTGTCTTAAGGTCAAGTAACAAACTATTTACCAATTACTGCTAAATCATATTATGCATGCACAATATTAGTAAACCGAGAACTAATAGTAATCCATGCAATGACAACTGCCATTAAAAATACAGTATTTCAAGTTAAACACGAGGAACAAACTTACCTGATGCATGGGCACTTGCTCCAGTTTATATTTCAACCCTGAAATAGAAAAGACATAAGACTCAGTTAATTGTCATTTGGCATCCTTTGTTTTGTAGTTAATTCACTGGGGTAAAGTAAGGCCTACACAATGTATTTTTTACTCCTTTGATATTTTTCTACTTTATCATGTTACATAGTGTAACGTCTTGCTGTAAAATAAAGGCCCACACACACAGGGGCCATGCCCCTGCTGCCCATGCTGTCTCTGCCTGCGTTCTGAGCAATATAATGGCTTTTATTACTTTTTCAAAACAAACAAATATCCAAACTAATATTTAAATTATGAGCGAATATCCGAACATGAAAATCCCATGTTTGTCCCAGCACTAATATCTTACAGTAAAAGTTTGCACATTGGCAAATCTCAAGATTAAATGGTAAATGTACCAATTAAAGTGATAAATGTCCGAAATAAACATTTACCGCCAAATATCAAGAATAACCAAGTGCCTATGGCAAAAAGAAACAAGGACCAGGGGTCACAAATGGAGATTAGATAAAGGGACATTCAGAACAGAAAATAGGAGGCACTTTTTTACACAGAGAATTGTGAGGGTCTGGAACCAACTCCCCAGTAATGTTGTTGAAGCTGACACCCTGACAAGCTGCTTGATGAGATTCTGGGATCAATAAGCTACTAACAACCAAACGAGCAAGATGGGCTGAATGGCCTCCTCTCGTTTGTAAACTTTCTTATGTTCTTATAACTGAAGGTCTTTAGATTGCATTTAACATAATGTTGTATTTCATCAAACTTCTGCATATTTGGGGTACAATATCCTTCAATACCATTGTGAATTCTTTTATACGCAATCAGTGTGTTGGTTGTTCTACATAAGTGGATCACAATAATGTTCAGTACCATGTTGAACTAGTTTAAATGGCTCAATTATGCATTACTGTAAGCATTAATGATTGTGTTAATAGAAAATTTGTATGCAGATATGAATATATTCAACATTTATGATTATTTTGTTAATTGACTATAGTGCTCCCTCGCTATAACGCGGGTCTCGGGGTCACACAATATGAGCATTGTAACCGAAGAGCATTATAAACGGGGGAGGGGGTGGGGGCCGCCGTGGGACACAACACACATCTGACTAAAATACAAAATAAAATAACTGCCTCTCTATAATGCACATATAGTGAAGCAAAAATCTAACTTTCCGTGAATTAACCATGCATAAAGGACCATGTAATCAATATTTTTTACAAAAAACAAAAACAAAAAAAAAAGGTAACATTTGCATTTAGTTTACTACTATTGAAGTCAATGCTGAGTCTGGTGACACTGAGGCTACAGCTGGAACTGGTAAGACTGATGCTGCCACTGCTGGGACTGATAAAACTGGTACTGCTACTGCTAGGACCAGTAAGGCTGGCGCTGACACTGCTGGAACTGGTAAGATTGGTGCTGCTACTGCTGGGACTGGTAAGACTGGTGCTGACACCGCTGGGACTGGTAAGACTGGTGCTGCTACTGCTGACACTGGTAAGACTGGTGCAGCTACTGCTGGCACTGGTAAGATTGTTAATACTAATGCTAACACTGATAGGACTGCTGGGACTGTATGATGCCACGATTAAAAACATTGATTTAGAAGGCTTTACTTTAAATAGAGTTTGCCAATCCTCCGATGGCCTGATCTATTGAAACGCTGTAACACTTCCTCCTGGGACATGTCTCTGTGGACATATAGCAGGGCAAGGCCATTCAGTCTATTTTCACCCATGCTGTGGAACCAATCAAACATATCGAAACGATGCACTCAGTTAAACTCTTTCTACGTCATGAACCACAATATTAACCAAGATATGCCTGAATTTTTTTTTCTCTTATAGTGTCGCAATTTCTTATGAAGATGACAGTAAATAATGTAAGAAATCACAGAATCAGTGTCAAACCCAATGAAATGGAATAAAACTGAGGGGAAAGGAGGCGCTACGACTGAAGTCAGTTGTGAAACATACTGTAGTGAGTTAGGGGATTGCAAGAGGACACCAACAGGACGCTCTTATTTAAAAACAGAGGGTTCAGCACCACTAACAGCAACAACAGCATAGTAACACACCAGACAGCAACCAACTAGCACAAAGTGGACCAACTGAAACCCCCCAATGTCCCAGGGCGGGCTGGCACAGTGCCAAGTAGGAGAAAGGTTGCAGCGGTCCCAGTGCTGTAGCGAGTTGGCCTGTAAGCTAAATATACATAGCCCATTCGCCAGTAGCCAGTACTGTATAATGTTATAAATGTGCACCAGGTAGGGCAATACTTGGACACAGCATCAGTGTACAGTTAAAGTGATGAGAAATAAATAAACCCACGTAAATAAAGCAAACTCAGCTGCCCGGTTTACACATGTTCTACAACATGTGTATTAAAAACAGTACTTCCTTGGTTTTGTTTTTTCTAAAGAAAACATTAGGAATATATATTTTTTAAATATATATTTAAATATATATTTAATATATATAATTTATGGATAAAATGACCTCCAATTCGTCTAGCCCAAGGCATCGGGGCCATCGCACAAAAATACAATACATGAAAACTACAAAAAACTCTACTATAGCTATGAATCGTTATATCGGGGGAGGGGGAAGGCGTTTCCATTGCGCAAGAAAAACATTGATTTATCAAAACGTATTCTAGCTAAACATCACATTGCACAGGACTGTCAGCAGAAAAACAATATTAATTTAAGAAGAAATAAAATAACCATGAGTGTTTCATCTTGTCTGTCTATTAACTGTTGTTACTTGTCATTATAGACGGTGAAATATATGGGAGCTGTCGCTTTTAAGTCAGCACCAAACCAGGACTGCACTGTACTACTGTTCACCATTTATGTGTATTTCACCACTTACACTTAAAGCACTCATGTTGGACTGTGATCGTGTTGTGTATAAGTGTCACAGGATTATTACTGTTATTATTTCGGGACTGTAATCCCTGTGATGTTTTGTCTGGGCAACTACACATTGGTGTGTTCTGCAATGAAAAGTTATCTGTCCAAATTTTTACACTCACAAATAATATATGCAGTATAACATCTGCTGGATCTTGTCTTACAACAGTCCTGACCATTAGAATGTTTTTATGGCATAGCTATAGTCAACTTCACAAATGTAATCCATCTCAATGTGTCCGGCTATACATTTTCCCCTCCGCAATTAAATTTTTTACCACAAGGAAAGTCCAAGTAATCTGTCTTGTTCTTGGAGTCACTGGAACCGTCCCACTACATTTTGTATATATCCCTTAAGCGTTGTAAAGATCAGAGTTATGTTTTGTGGTATTAATTAAAACCCTGTTTTAATTCCCTGAATCCTCATTTGCATGTTTTACTTATATCAGCATATACAAATGAGGCCATCATTTTTTTTTTTTTTACTTGGCTGTTTTCATAATTAGTATTTGCATTATTTATACTGTATATGCAATATACATAATTCAATCTCTGTGTATAATAAACACCTTTTTTTTGTTAATTTCATAAATAACTTTTTAGATTGAGAAAAGCAAAATGGAATGTTGAATTATGGTATATTGAACGGAACTACTACTTAACTGAATTTATTTTCTTTGTTAAACAAAAAGTTTTATATATATATATATATATATATATATATATATATATATATATATATATATATATATATATATATATATATATATATATATATATATATATATATATATATATATATATATATATATATATATATATATATGGGGAGCAGTGTGGAGTAGTGGTTAGGGCACTGGACTCTTGACCGGAGGGTTGTGGGTTCAATCCCCAGTGGGGGACACTGCTGTTGTACCCTTGAGCAAGGTACTTTACCTAGATTGCTCCAGTAAAAACCCAACTATATAAATGGGCAATTGTATGTAAAAATACAAAAACTGTACAATGTGAAATAATGTATAATGTGATATCTTGTAACAATTGTAAGTCGCCCTGGATAAGGGCGTCTGCTAAGAAATGAATAAGAATAATAATAATAATATAATGATACAGGGTGCATGCTTTATGTACTCCCAATTATAACTGCAATAGGGAAATCAATGACCACTTTGTCAAACATCTTTAAGCAATTGCAAACGGACACTGTTTTCAATCCACATTCACTGTAAACACTTCAATACCAAAAGATCATGATACATGCAGCATTCTCATCACAATTACATTGTTTGAAATTATTATTATGTAATGCAACAAAGGGATTAGTAGAAGTGAAAAGCATACTGCACTCTTAAATCCAAAAATATGCATTCTACTCCAGATTAATGAGAGAGGACTCCTACGTGCAAAGTGACTCAAAGTTATTCTAACAACAATGGAGCCCTGCAAAGAGAGAGGGGAACATTCCATTTAGCCTCTCCTAGATAAACCATTTCTGACAAAATAGCCCTCTGTAATACTTTTGCATATGAGCCTTCTACCATGATAGGTACAAATTGTGCTGTCAGGTTGCATTTCTCTCATAGAACGGGTCACTTTATCATGGGTGATGGAGGGTGATGGAGGGGGATGGGGGTGATGGAGTGGGATGGGGGGGATGGGGGTGATGGAGGGGGATGGGGGGGATGGGGGGGATGAGGGGGGGGTTCTTTTCTTTTCAAGAAGCTTTTTTCGCTAGAAACAAAGATTAATGAACAAGGTTTTCATTGTAAGCATTTAGCACTTGGATTTTGTTTATTTTTTAACAGGCTGGTTTAAAAAAATGACCAAACTAAAACTTACATTTGTAAACTGCTCAGTTGCTAATAATTGAAATTTGTTTTACAGGAGTAATGCAAAAAAAAGCAAAGCAAAAACTAACAGTTTAATTGGCAGATACAGTAAATAAACAGGTACATTTTAAGTCATTATATGGTGGAATTATACAGAAATGACTTGGTTACAGTAAATCTTTTAATGGTCCCCAAGACAAGTATGTTCTACATTCTTCAAGTTCCATCCTTCTGTGTTTTATATGATAATTCCAATTTTTTATATAGTTATAATAAAATTTGCTTGCAAAGAGAACTGGATAATATGCTGTCAATGCCTATGAAATATTTTAATTTCCCAAAACACTGCATTTATGGTTCATTCCTGTAAGAATTGACTATATGTAAACCACAAGCCTGTCCAAATTTGCAGTTCAAAGTAAGAGATAGGAGGATGGACTCAGAAGCCAATATTATCTTGGTTTTAAATCCCATTACATCCCCCCTTTATGGCTGATTTGAAACCAGCTATGCCCCAGCACATTTTAACTGTGGGAAAAATCTATCTAGACATGTTGTCAAATTTAGCAGGGAAGGTAAATTCATAGTAACGCATAACACAACTGCACAAAACTATCCAATTAAGCTACTACAGGCCTGACCTGGTCTGCCATCTTCTTCACATTTAACCCTGCAGAGTAATTAAGGAACCAGTTCCCTTTCGTACTGTATACAGCTCCTCAGTTCTTAATTTATTGGTAGGAACACTCCACTTCTAGTTAGGCAGTTTGTAATCAATAATCCATAAGGATTAAATCTTGCACTTGAATGTTATCAGGGATGACTTGTTTTTCCCAGATGCGACCAATCAGAAATAACATCCGAATGGACAGTGTGAATCGTTATGTGAAATTTTAGAAGAGATTGTGTAAAACCACAAATCTGGCTCTAAGAGAGCTTCTTTTTACCAGTACATCATCTGCTGCTACTGCACCAACAGAAAGGTAAATTTGATTCTTATAATGTATTTTGGGACGCTTAAAAGTGCACCCAATGGCTCTTTGTCTGAATACCTCAGTTAAGTCATGAATCATATTCCTATATATTTATTACAGGTTGAATTTACTAACATTGAAGAATAGCCCTACACATTCCCAGTCTATCTGTGTTGTTGCATTAGGGACAATTGATGTGAATACGAAACTACATGTAAAATACAATTGTAGGTGTAGAAGGCACTAGCCAAAACGTCTGTCTACTTGACTTGGTTTCTAACAGTTTTATCTTGGACACAAACACAGCATGATCTGACGGTCATATTTCTAAAAATAACTTATCATCTCAGCTGATTTATGACCAGCATAAAAAAGTGAATAAAAATATAAAAACAATTTTCAACAGTCAGTACTGCAGGGTATGAAAGTGCTGTTGCGCACGTTTTAATTATAAATAAAAGGTTTAAACAAATGAAAACACTTTTATAAAACAAAACGGCACAGTGGCCAAAACAAACAGACACACAAAACAGACAAGAATCATGCTGGTATAAAACCAGCACAGGTAGCAATTGTTATCTTTGAGTTTAGTTTCTCTCTTTACCTCCCGACTCATTCCGCCTCTGAACACAATAACCAAGTTCAGCCAAAGCTGTGGCTTTTATATTGTGGCCGAGGGATTAACTGGCTACCAATGACCTAGTTTATCCCCCAACCACATTCGGTACAGGTTTTATCATATGCGTGGTCAACAGCCAGTTTATCAATAAGCACGATTTTATCTGGATGGGGCATTTTAACCCCATCCTGGCTGTCAAACAATAATAACAAAACCACTAAACTATACATTTTAAATAATAATTCAACAAATAATACAATACACACAGGGGCAGGGTGTACCCTGTCACAGTGACACTTAATGTCCTTTACAGTAGTAGAAAATCAAAGACGGTATTTTCTTTAAGCAATAATGTTTGTTGAGCCATAAAGCACGAACACCCTTTCTATGTCTTAACAAGCTTTAAAAACACTTTTCAATCTTTGACCACCAAGACCAAAAAACTGTCTACTTCTCATATAAACTACAGATAAACTATATAGCTTTAGATTGTTATTTATCCACCTCCACCTGTGTCCCCTTTCAAACTTGATCAATTGGATGTCACAAAAACAGTTGTCTGACATGTTTTGGTTTTGATAAAGGGGTGAATACAAGTTTATAGTGATTGAATTATAGTGTGCACACGTGAATGCATGGAATAGGTTACCTGGTTACTAACCCTGTATCAAAGTCTGTAAGATCAGCTGACTTGAATATAGCTGACTGAAATGGACTAGAAATGTCAGTGAAGTGCATTCACTCTTAGGGAATGTCCTTACTAAATGGTCCTACTTTATTCAACAGCAGCATTTAGATCCAATTTAGATCAATTGAATAGCCCCTTTAAGTTTGTAGCTGCTTCCCTGTTTTGATAAACCTTAAAAAATCTACTTATTCTGCTATTTTATATTTGATATACTATCTTAAAATGTCAAGTGTGCAATATATTTTCTAAAAATTATGTTGATCTACAAATTTATGTAGATCATAACATCTCAAACAAGAAAACAAACAAAAACAAGTGTCTCTCACACCACCTTTCAGTAGCACTCATATTTAAAGGTTGTGAGGAATATGTCTCTCTATGCCTGGATAATCAGAACCCTTCTATTCTTTATTGTGCTGTTCTTTTTGTCTTTCATTTTGCTCTGGCATGTTGTTGTCTCTATCTGGCTTCAGTTGCTGTACCTTGTGTCTTGTGATGAACACATCTCATCCTGTTGCCTGCCTTTGAATCCTCCTGTCAGCCTTGCTATCTGTCAGAGACACCACAGCAGCTGATCCAAATCAGATGCGACTCTAGACCTTTTGAAAGTCTGTGTGACTGAAGAAAATAACGTCATTAAAAAAAATGACCAGACATCTAGATAGTTTCTGAGAATCTGTGATAACAGATCAAGTCTGATAATGGTTTCATTAACAAGTCAAGCCTTTAAATAATCAAAACTCTTTTTACAGATTTCCATCCATATCCCTCAATCTCAGTCACAAACACATGTATTATTGCAGTATTTGCAATGTAAGTAATATTCAAAATCTACTGTAGCCCTCCTCTCCAGTCCATATTATACATACATACAAACATACATACATACACACATATCCATACATACATAGCTCAAAGCCAAATGCCCTACGTAACTGGCTTTTTTGAAAATAAGTGTGTATTGTCACAAGCAGCCCCTCCCCCCACAAAATAAATCAAGAAATCTGTAAACTTTAATCTGACGATCCGTTTGTGAAAATCCAATAAACTGGATGTCTGCAGCTCCTACTCAGGGGTGGACTGTTTATCCAATACAGCTGCTTTATAGAACATGGAAGCTAGAAGGGCTTATTTCTGCTGATGTGAAGCAAAATGAACTTGAGAATACTTAACTTGTAACTGACATGATTAAAATACAAATACAAAACATACAAATTGATCAATGATTGGGGTGAAGGTAAAGGAAAATAATTTACATTTCTATACCTGAACATTTCTGTAGGACTTTTTTTTATTATTATTGATTGATTGATTGATTGATGTGAATCCCAAGAGCAAACTACCTGTACCAAAAACATTAAGACCACAGCTTGTGTTCAGTTTTTTACAGTTATTTTGAACTTGGCTGTTTTACAGCACTGGTGTTTTGCCCCTGGTGTGTACAACTGAATCATCCATCTAACATAGGCGTTGATGAAGGCTGTGTGTGTCTCATCTTGACTGGGTTCAGCTGAGTGAAGCTAAATTGATCAACATCTAGTGCTTTTTCAAATTTTACTAAAAGTTTATGAAACAAGTACATCTTACTGTATCTGTCATACAGTAGCCTAATTTTAAACATTGGCAATACAGTTCTCTTTCAAATTGCATCATTAAAACAAAAAGAGGCTCATAGTTTAAAAAAAATACAGTGATCTCATCTGTTAATCTAAAATATGTACAGTATTATATCAATTTCAGCTGTAATGGAGAAGACAACGTTATGTACTGCATGTCAACTTCAGGTTCGGAGTTACAGCACAGTGTATCAATTTCAGGTTCAATGAGAGCTAAGGTGGATCTTGTCAGTTTGATTTTGCAAGTAGAGTTTGGTCTCAGTTAACCTGTAGCCAAAGCTTTCATATATTTGATGATCAGGAAGACCGAAGATCACTGGTCTGTCTCCGTTCGTTATCAAGCCAAACCCACTGCTCAAGGAAGAGATGGCACCAACCCAAGAGGCAATTTAGTTTCCTTTCCAACCCATGGGAGTGCACAGGTTAATGCAGTCACCCCTGTGAGCAATCAGCTATGACAAGCAACTCAGCACAAAAAAACTGGAACCACCAAGCTCCTGATCGATGACTCAACCTACACGGAGTGTCTTTGATTTTAAAAAACACTTTTTATGACCATAACTTTTTAGGAAGCAATGATGAGGAATAGCAGAGGTGATGCAGATTAATGCTATATTTTTTCAGCTCTGAACGTAACGTAACCAAGTAACAAACTCCCTAGAGCTCCTCAGAAAAGCGGAAAACAGTTGTATTACTGTATAGGCCTATACATCATATTTAAAATGAGGCATACAGTCAGTCTTCTGAGACCATTTTCAACAAGTCAAGTAAATCCCCTTCTTTTTACTGTAGGATAGAAAATCATGTTCACGATTTTATTCAATTAACATGCCATCAACGCTGAATCAGAGGACTGAAGGACTAAGAGGTGAAAGACTTCCTGAAAGCAAGACAAGCAAACAAAACACTTTCTTTAACCTAGTGTAGTATCAGATTTCAATTTCTAAAATTTTACATAGTATCTTATACTTGATTTTACTCTTTAAGGTATCCATATTCATGTTTTTTGTAATTGCTCTTATTTGAAATCATTCTTATCTATTTATTGTACTTACTACTTGCTTGGAATTTACTCTTATAACCAAATACTTTCAAGTTTAACTGCTCTTAGTCGTAATCACTCTCAAATGTAATTATTTACTGTGTTTTTGTTTTATTTTCTCTCATTTGAATTTGCTCTTACTACTGATTTTATTGTATTCTATAACTGCTATTACCTGTAATATGATACTTTGTAACAACTGTTATAAGGATGCCCTGGATAAGGATGTCTGCGAATAAATAAATAATAATAATAATTAGGGGTGGGCACTAATATCGATATTTCGATATGATATTGATATCGATAATAATTTCCATATCGCGATATTGTGGGATTAAAAATAAATCACGTAGGCTCACAGAGACATATTTTGTATTGCTAATACTGCTAAAAATACAAACGCAGTATAATCAAGTGTATTTTATTATAAGATACAACAAACCCTATACATACCAATCATTGTAAGTGTCGTAGGCAAACATCACACAAAGTATTATTTAACCATTTTATTGTATTGATTGGCGTTTTTCTTTTTCTAAGAACCCAATTAAGAAATATATTTCAAACATTCATTAGCTATAAATCAAGAAAAACAACAAATCCACAACCTGTATACCCTCTCTTGTATGCTCTACTCCTGTTTCCTCTCACCAGCCAATCCCTTGCTGTCCTTACAAAGGTACCACCAAATGTTCCTGTCAGGACACTGCACTCTGATTAGTTATCATATTATTATTATTTGTTTATTTAGCAGATGCCTTTATCCAAGGCGACTTACAGAGTCTAGTGTGTGTGTGAACTATGCATCAGCTGCAGAATCACTTACAATTACGTCTCACCTGAAAGACGGAGCACAAGTGACTTGCTCAGGGTCACACAATGAGTCAGTGGCTGAGCTGGGATTTGAACCGGGGACCTCCTGGTCACAAGCCCTTTTCTTTAACCACTGGACCACACAGCCTCCATTGTTAATAAAACAATGATCTTTCCCTACAACGAAACCCTAAACATAAGGTCATTATCCTATACTGCAGCCATTACACATCCAAAGTAGTTCATGTTTGGCAAGGAATAAGCGTTTTTGTTACTTTAAAAAAAAGTGACTGGAGGTGCTGACTTCCTCAGTTGTCCTGATAGGTACATTTCATGGTACCTTTGTAGGCACTACACATTCCCTTACCGAAAACTATATCCTGTTTTAAAAAAGTGTGCGCATCAACTAATTAAGAAGCAAGACTGTCTTTTTTAAAGGGATACACACCTACAAACAAACAACACAAAAAACACTGTGTGTATATATATATATATATATATATATATATATATATATATATATATATATATATTCTTCCATTCAGAACGAGCTCTCAAGGTACCGAATGCTATTTGCATGCTGCATTAAGCACCATTGGGATTGTGAGATATGCACATGCCTCAGTGTGGTTCATTGCATTTTTCCAGGCGATTACTTACACTGTTATTAATGTATTTTTAAAATGTGAACTTTCGGTATTATAAATGAGATGTACCTATGGCCAAATATTACCTCAAAGTAACATACCAATTTTTGATCCCTTACACACACAAAAAAACAACATCAACCATAATGCAATTCTCTCTCTTTAAGGGAGGAAGCTAAATAAACCATTATTAGACTTACATCTGGTCACATGACTAGTATTGCCTTTCTTCAACACCTTTTAAATCAGGATATAGCACATGTGCGACGGCCATTAGAGTGCTCTTAAAAATTGTTCTAAAATAACAAGAATTATTTTTCATCACTTTATCTCATTTTCATAAAATATATATTATGATAAATTAATTAAATAGGTATGTTGCCTCAAAGCAACACTGAACCACAATGGACTCAATTTCCAACATATTCTACAGTAACCAGCCTATTACCATCATTATTATGATTATCGTCATTTACTGCAATATCATGAATAAAATATTGTTCTACCATATATTTTATTATACTTTAATATTGAATATTATATCAAAGCTTTTCAGCATTACATTATCATTATCAATTGGTTCTGTAGCGTTGACCTCCAAGTGGCTCTACAAAAAAAAAAAAAATCACGTAGGGACAGTTAGACAAAATTGTCTGGCTGGATGCACCTTCATGAATGACAAGGAAATGAAGAAGAAAGGAAGGGGAACCTTTGATGTGAACGAGGCAAAACATAATGGTGTGTATCTCAGGGCAGTCAAATGGTTTGACAACTGTCCGGTGACTCTCCTGAGTACCTATGCAGCGGCCAACCCAACTTCCACAGTGGAGAAATGGGACAAGAGGAGAAAGGAAGCTGTTCAAGTGACAGGCCCCAATATTGTCAAATTGTACAACCACAGCATGGGTGGGGTGGACCTCCTGGATTCGCTCATCAAACAGTACCGAACCAAGATAAGATCCAAGAAGTGGTACCATCGCATTGTCTTCCACATGATGGATTTCACACTTGTGCAGGCTTGGCTCCTGTACCTGAGAGATTGCAGAGATTGTGGCATCCAAAAGAAAGAGCAGCTCAGTTTATTGGAGTTTAAAACTGAGGTAGCAAGCTGTCTCTGCAAGCAGAACAAAATCAACCTGAAGCGGAAGGGAAGACAATCCCACTGTGTTGAGGCAAGTCTGGCTGAAAAAAGGAAGAGAGGGCGTGTGGGTCCAGTGCCACCAACACCTGTCCGCCAGGACAACACAGACCACTGGCTTGTTTGGGCAGAAACCAGAGGTAGATGTAAATACTCAGGCTGCAAAAGGATCATCAAGGTGCAATGTGTGAAGTGTGGTGTTTTCCTCTGTTTCACTGCTGAGAAGAACTGCTTTGTGGACTTTCACAAGCAGTGAGTTGGACAGAACACATTTGCACAGGATCACAGGACAAATGTAGTTTTTGTTTTTAATTTATTTTTAACTCAAAATGTTGCATTATGATTAATTGTTTTTAAATCAGGAAACTGATCCTGCTCTTTTCCATTGACTACCAGCTTTCTCCGTTGAGCTGGGGCTGCCTTGTGCCATGTAGGAGGAGCTGAACTGAGACCAAGACCCCCTCTTCCATGCTGAACTTGCCCCAAGGCTGGCAAGACCTATAGTCAATGGAGTCAAAATTATAATTTTGTTCCAAGAAGAAAATGTAATGTCATGCATGAATTTAGAATAAAGAGTTTGATTT
Organism: Acipenser ruthenus; assembly: GCF_902713425.1. Classification (NCBI taxonomy): domain Eukaryota; kingdom Metazoa; phylum Chordata; class Actinopteri; order Acipenseriformes; family Acipenseridae; genus Acipenser; species Acipenser ruthenus. The sequence goes on along the minus strand of NC_081191.1, from coordinate 73,073,037 downwards.
TCAAAAAAACTGTTACTTTCATTTGTTCCATAGTGGTTCAATGTTGCCTCAAGGTAACAAACCCCAAAGTACCCCCCCCCCCCCCCCCCCCAAATTTTGGTAAGGCTAAGTTGGACCATTATAAGTGCTAAAAACAAATGAAACATTTTTTTCAACAACATATTCACAATGTGGGCAATAGAGGGTTAAAACATCAAAACACAACTCAAAATAATGCAACATTCAGCATGACACCGTACTTAATATATTTAAATGTGTCGTGCATTTATACGCAGAGAAGATTCCGGACTGGCTAGTCTGCGCAGTGAAGTACAGTATATAAATATTTCGGTTTTGAGGTGGCTGATGATGGCATGGAATAGTAAAACAATATAACAAGACCTTGTTTTTCTCCATGGATATTGTGAAGCAAAGCACCACTGAGTCAAAGTCATTTACCGGTATTGCTTTTCTTATGTAAATATCTGTTAACCTCTATATGTACAGTATATATGTTTCATATTGCATTTGTATTATTATATTTGTCTGTGTTTTGGAAGACTTCGATATTATCGATATCGAAATACGTGCACAATATCGATATACAATTTTCATATCGATGCCCACCTCTAATAATAATGTATTTGTTAGACTAGATATATGGGAATGCAAGTTATTATTTATTTATATCAGTTATATTAAACCTTGTACTTCATCACTACCATTTAAACTTTACAGGATCAATATCATTGTTCACCTGTAATGCATACTCACACTGGATCAAATTTCACAGTATGTTGGCTCGTACACAATTGCATCTGTCTAGCTATAGACTGGCTTACAGTTTTTGTTAGTGAAGTTGTTTCTGAAAATATAGCGGGCCACTGCTGTTTTGTACAGCTATTGCCAAAGATTGCATCACCTAGAATTTTAGGATTGAGAAAAAAATAATAATAAAAAAACTATATGAACATAATTTAGATCATATTTATCATGTAAATCAAAGAAACTAAAAAATGATGTCGCAAAAGTCTACCGGAAGCCATTAATAGTAGTACAGTATTTCGTGTTAGATTTTGAATTGTTTTGTGGTCTGGATCAGCACGCCTTGTTCACCTGGTAACAGTGCCATGGGAGGATGCTGTAGATGAGGCGTATGAGAGGAAGAAACTGCGGTATGCTCAGCTAGCCACCGAAGCGGAACAGCGAGGATGGAGAGTCCGGGTTTACCCAGTGGAAGTGGGTTGGCGAGGATTTGTGGCACACTCTACAACCCGGTTTCTCAGAGACGTCGGATTCAGTGGCCAAGAGTTGCGTCGCACAATGAAGAACTTAACTGAAGCAGCAGAGAGGAGCAGCAACTGGCTGTGGTTGAGATGGAAAGATTCTGGCTAGAGATCTCAAGCACAATAGAAAGAAATAAAAGCTGATGTACGGGTAAGTAAGTTGGGCTGAGTTGAGCGGGGGATGGAGGGGGGTGATGCTGGGACGCCAGCATCACCGTCGAGCCCTCTTGAGGTGTCGTGGGCTAGTCGACGAAACACCGAGGATGGAAGGTGCCCACTTGAAGACCCCAGAGATGTACCCTACTTAGCTCAATCCAGACGGTTGTCATGCTGATGCGCTGGGGAGACCACATTATGGTTTATCCCCGGAGCCAGCATCGCAGCCGTTGTGTGTGCTGATGCGCTAGGGAGGCAATAAGCTGATCCCTGGAGCCAGCATTACACTTCAGCCATCAACACCAGACAGAACGATATCTACATCATCATATGGAAGGAAGCGCAAATTGATGGAGACACATATGGATCACATTAGTTTACTGTGAAGCTACGTCTTAGTTGGTGCTTATCTTGGCGAGAGCCAAGTTCAAATCAGCATGAAGTTTTAACATCTACTCTCATGTAATGGAAATCATTATTGTGGATGTTCATCCTCTTCTTGTTTGCTTATTTCAATGGAGAAAATGACTGCAAAAACAACAATGGCCAAGACCAAACCGTAGACCTGGTAAGTAACAAAAAAGGCAGAAATACAAAGGCTTTCTTGTAAGTGTTCATCTAACCAGACATCGATTCAGCTGAAGACTGAAATTTAATTAGTGACTTGTCAACTGATTTCATTGTATATTTGATTTACCATTGGTGTCAGGCAGTAGCAGCGACAGAGGGGCCTCTTCCTTTAATTTTAAGAGAATAAAAACTCAAGCGGAAATTCTAATTTAAAACTACTTGATATATTGCTGAAAAGTACTGATGTTTAGATATTCATTTCATAATTAAATATTTTTTGAACCAGTCCTATACATATGTACATGACTGTGAAGGAATATTTGCACTACCACACAGTTCAGATCTACAGTCATTTAGTAATTGGAGTAAACAGTGAATTTTGTGATATTGAAATTGCCCATTTTATCTGGCTTCGCCTCAGGATGTGTAGCACTTTCATAACTACAGCACATCCTGTCGTGTTATTATAAAATGGGCAATTTCAAAATCACATAATTCAGTGTTTTCTCTGATTACTAAATTAGATGTGCCGTAGTACAAAAATTCCAGCACACCTTTACCTATTTAGCATTTTTTTTATATATTACAAGGGCTTTTTAAAATTGTTTATGACTTTACGGTGGCTGAGACAAAAAACTCCTGGTGACTGCAACTCTACATGACTATTGAAACTAAGATAATCATCCTTTTACAAAACTGGCCATTACAATGGACTCGCTCCGCAGCTACAAATGACAGCTAAGCCTAATCAGTTTGAAACCTGATAATTCCAGCTGACACTTGCATAGCAACAGCTTTCCCCACTGTTCTAACTAATCATCCTCTGGCTCAGTGTGAATTATGTGACTCTCTTTATGAGTGCATCTGTTAGCTGACAATTAGTTTCATAAGCATTCTTTTTTTAAAAGATTGTTTTTTTAATGCAATTTCTCATTTTCTGCAGACATCTTATATGCACAATACTGTATTATATTCATGGGTTCTGGCTTCATTTTGTATTAAATGGATTATGCAAGAATAATGATTTACCAAAATACTTGGGTTCTACAGGTTCGCTGCTCTTATTTAAATTAGAGATACATTTTAATATTATTTAAATGTACCCATGTACACTAACACTTTGCATTAAATACTTTTGTACACTTCTAGTAAGTCCACCATAAACTATTATTGCTGATACTGTAACACTGAAAGGTACATGGTAGCGAACCATCTGCAATACAGAAATATGAATTCATTTATTTTTTAAAATCTCTTAGTAACAAATAATGTCATGAAATGTAAACAGAAATGTGATGTGGTAACAGAGAAATCAACGATCGTCATGGTAAAATATGAGGAAACTGAAAACTCTCTACAATGAATATTTAAAAAAGAAGAAAAAAGGGATAGTCCAAATATTTGAGCCAAACCTTATAGAGTAATAATCTATCTAATCTATATACAAAACATAAGGTTTAAGAGACTGCCACCTTTTTTCCCTTTATGATGTCCATAGGTGTGTGTGTGTGTGTGTGTGTGTGTCTATCTCTATATATGTATTTTGAAAACCACTATTGGTGACGAAGGCTGTAGTGTGATGCCATGGTGACCGATGCTGCTAGTTTCCATAAGATGTGTGTCAGCAGAGTATTCTTCTCGAGACTATAGACTGCACGGAGAGCAACTCAATACACATTACATTACATTTAATCTCAATTGTGCCTGTTTGGAGGACCTTACATTAACCCTACTAGAAAATAAGATAAATAAACCCTAGATCTAGCATTGAAAGTCAAGCCATTTTATTCATAAGTGTAAAATAAAATGAAGGCTATTAAAATAGAATGACTATGATTGTAGGTGGGAGACTGAATATGTATTTATACGGTGCTTTGAAATTGATTTCGAGTTTGAATGCTGTTGGAGAGTGTTTCTAATGTTGTAATTGTTTATAATAATAATAATAATAATAATAATAATAATAATAATAATAATAATAATAATAATACAGCTATATTTTCACTGATGCCAAAGATATGTATCAGATTTTAAAATGATGTGCAATATCATAACAGGTATGTTAGGTATAAACATCCCGTGCCACGGCTTTAAATACAAAATCAGAGCTATCTGCATTGTTAGAAAATGGATCAGACACTGCATATACAAATGCACGTGTTACAGACATACTTATGCACAGAAGTGTTAATATATTATCATAATCTGATAGTTTTTTCATTAAAACCAAGAACTGTTTGACCTGATTTTTTTTTTTTTTTTTTTAGCTGTCTGTACCTTGCATTTGTAGTATATGAATCATTGTTATTTGTCCTCTGTTATTGCTTAATTATATATATACATATATATATACTGTTATTTAATATTTAAAAGAAAACACTGCTTGAAATATATTTGGTGGCAAAAACATGTGCCACCAAATAATAAATGCATGTAATCATAAATGATGTCTGAAATAAATAACACAGAATCTACTGTGTAAAGAAGAGTGCTTCACTCCATTCTCTAAGAAGTAATGTGATGCTTTCTCACAGTGCCCTGGCCCTCTATAGGGGTCAACAAAGGTGCAGACTACTGCAAACTCCAGTGGTAACTTTGTGATGCAAGTTGCATTGTTGCCCTGGAATTTACCAAAACACATTTCAAATGAACATCACTAACCTGGAATGACTGCCCTTGTGATAGGCATAATACTCCAGTGCCAATCTACAAAGCCATCCTTTCGGTATCCTTGTTACATCAAGAATAGACGATAAATATGTATTTTTCTGTGAATAGGTTGACCTTTCTTTAGGTAAATGAAGTGCCTTAATGTATGCAGTACTCCACACAGATATGTGACATTTACCTCAAATACCTTATGCTTAGTTGGCAACTGGGCGGTACCTTATTGTAGAATGACTCAACGCTAAATTTAAATAATGGGAATGACAATGTGCAGGTGTACTATACACCCTCAAATTATTCATCACAGCTAGGTTTTTCAAATCCGTTTTTATGGTACTGCCAGAGACAACTGTATTTATCCACATTCCTTGCAAATCATGTTTTATGGTGACAGAGAAGGCGCAAGACAGTATATTTACTTTAAATATTTACATGATCAGTTAAAAATATCACCATTAACAGAAATCACAATTGGATGTTTGGTAACAGCTTGTTTCTGTAGTCTATGCAATGTGGCTTTAATATGCAGTGTTGGTGCAATGGTGAACTGTACAGGACCTCACCAGCAAGATACTATGTACAGATGAAAATGAGCTTTGTGAAAGATACAGCAAGAAGCCTATTCTTTTAACAGGTTCATAAATATCCTGAATTTGATCATTGAAAATTAATTTGTTTTAATGTAATTGCTGAAAATGTATTTGCCCTTGAGAATTAAGCTCATGGTTCATTAAAAAAGATCTATCTACTGACTGCAAGAAATCAAGAAACAGGACTTCTACCTAAATCTGTTCTTTTCCTATGTCCGTTAGAATAAGAACCACTGCAATTCAGCAAGCTCTCATCATTACTCACTGCCACTTTGGATTTTTATACAGAAAGACAGCAAAGCTATATAGAAAGAGCTGGAGGTTAGAGGCTTTTTTTTTTTTTTGAGCTGACCGTAGTAGATATGGAAAAAGTGTAGAGAGACCAGATACATAAAGAATTAAAACAGGCATTTCACAGCATTCAAATGACACCACTTATTTTTATTCATTTTTGTGTTTTACATTTTTTTTCTATTTTTTACATTTGTTTTTGTTTCTTGTGTCAGTGTTTATCGTAATTATCTATTACAACCTAAATTCAAGAAAAAAAAAAAAAAATTGTCAGAGTTTCAATGCCATTCCTTGCCAAAATGTATTGCGGCCTTCTGCAGTTCTTATGGGAAAAGCATGTGACCAGTTGCCTGAAGAGGGCACCAAATAGCTGCTAAAAACATGCTGCATACTGATACAGCAAGGTCACCTTCTGAAGTGCTCAGAAAAACTTCAACAAATCAAGGATTTTAATGTTTTACCAAATGTAAAGATGGTAGGTCTTATTTGTACAGCACATAAACAAAAAGCCATTAGCCTGGAAGGGATTGAGGATTTTCTTTAAATGTGGTTAGAGGGAGTTCTTTAATAGAAGCCAACTGTGTTTAAATAAACCTCAGACCCTGAAACGAGAAAGGGTATAGCATGTTCTCGAACAGCAGTTTCTACTGTTCCCCTGTGGAGAAAGCTTCAATTAGTGTAAAATAAAACAAACACATCTTTTCAAATTTTTTTCTTCATAGATCAAGCAGCTTTGTGTTGTCTAAACCAAAGGCACCGTTGAAACATTTGTAGGCAATGTAACAGACATCTGCTGTTATAATCTCGAAGGCCAGCCAGTAAAACACCAGTGCTAACAAACAGGAGAAACTGTGTGGTGCCAATTATACTTCAGTACACACAAGTGTATGTAAAAGAGCACAAAATCTCCTTGCAAAATATTCCTATTCATTAGGATAAAATGTGAAAACAGGGTGCAAAAATACTGGTCAATGAGAAGACTCACATCCAATTACCACATTATGCAAATCCTATACTGATGCATACCGCTTGTGTGTGTGTGTGTGTGTGTGTCTGTGTGTGAGAGCCAGAGGAAGTCAACTTATGCTTGGGAAAATATGTACGTGGAGATCTACAGTATGTAAAAAAAATGTATGAAAAGTTTTTACTAGTGGCTGAATAATTATTCTTAAGGTTGTTTATCACATTTCAAAGTACTACCAACAAACACAGATGCAGCAGAAGCTATTCTTCAAGTGACAACATGGACATGATTCAATTAAGATACTGCAGTAGCACAAACAATTACAGTAAGCTCTATATCTGTATAGAAACAAGAAACGCTGAAAACACTTTCCTTTCTCTCTACCTGGTATTCATTTAATTGAACATCTTTAATAATAATAGGTTTTGTTGGTATTATGTCCACAATACCTTAAGGTCAATCTCCAGACACCTTAGGTCGGAATATACTGACAGCTGCTGACCTGTGGCATTAAGCATACAGTTTTAATCTCCCAACACTTATTAATAAATTGTGCACACCATTACATGCATCAACAAGCTACTTAGAATGTTATAATAAAAACTATTTAAATAATTGAAGTTAACTGATAGTGAGTTACCACACACAGAATTGCCAAGCCAGTCACAGCAAACTAAATGACTGCCTGCAAAATCCTTTAACAACAAATATTCACTTACAACAACATTACAAATGCTGTGAGTGCTTATTTTAAAATTTCAGATGCAAAAATAAGCACAGGTGTTGAAATTGAGACTAATAATCAAGTTAGTCCCACTCTCTTACCTTTAGTCTCACACTGATGATGCAAACAGCCCTTGTGGAGAACAAACTAGGAGCCTGGTGTAATGGGTTTAGTAGAGAAAATATTGCTAGGAACCCTGCTGAGCTCAAACGTTTTAAAAATAAGTTTCAAGGATGTAATAAAAAATGGAAACAGTACAAGAGCTAGAAACCAAATTATATGTAGATAAGAGAAATATTTCATTTTGTACACCCTATTTATTCTCCAGTCACCCATATAGTCATCACAAAGCAGCAATATTATTATAAAACTGTTATGTTTGCTTAACCCTAGTGTCCAGTTCACACAATTGTGTACAACGTAATGCTACACCTATTAATGAACCCTCCCATGTTGCACAGCCAATTTCTGTAGTACAAAAAGGTGTCACTTCTACTGTACTCCCCTCAGCTTGCACTAGATGGTGGCATCAATAATCAGGTTTCTCTAACAGAACCAATAAGAAATTGTAATTGATGTATGTTCATGGAAATCAGCACAAGATGTTACTGTCCCAGTTCTCTAACCATCTTCTAGCTCTCCAGAAAATGTGTGGTTTATTTTGGTAATTTTGAGAGATGAGGAATAGGACAGTAATGGAGAAAAAGCCCTATGAATACTGGTTTAAACAGCTTCTCCTAAGGGACTATTGTATGCTTCTGATGCTACTTTTGGTGTGTGTGTATTATAACACAGACCCTGGTATCGATATGATGTATTTGTATCAAATGGAAGTCACGATATTTTGTGTAAATGGGCTGTCCTACGTGTTCATTTGTTACCGTATGAAAAGGACACTGAAATGTATTCTACACTCATTTGCAAATCAACCTTAATCCAGACCTGAAAAGGACCTCCAGAACAAAATGATTCCAGCACTAATCCACTCACAATACTGCCAGTGAGGTGTCAACCAGAGACTACCAAACTGAGGTTACTAAACTCAATTCATGTATGACTAGAGTCATTTAAACAGGGCTGAAACAGCGATGTTAACTCCATGATGACTCCTTCAAGGATGTACAAAGCAGCCACAAAACCATTAACTAGACTGTAGTAATATGTGTGCAGAAAAAGCCCTTCCTTAGTCAAAGCAATATGTATCACAGCACTGAGTGAAAGTACTGCCTCACATTAAAAGTAGTACCACGCCCTAAACTGCCCTTCACATGGTGGGAGGCCACTAAATCAACAACAGTCTTTCTCACCTAAATGAGAATTGGCAGAACACTCCTTGTGATCTCCATTATTAGGTTATTGTGAATGTATAGTACATGACAGTATTACTAGGGCATTCCCAAGGATATCAGTGTGTGTTTTTTTTTTATATATTTCTTTGTTTGTTGGTCTTTTGAGTATGCCAGGTCCAACCTTTTGTTTTGTTAGGTGTCAAAGTATTGAGCAAACAGGCGATTATGTAGGACAGCCTGCTATGCAACACACTGGCGTGATTTTGTTATCTGGTGGTTATTAATTCCAACTTATTAGTTGGAATTAGCCTATTTATAATAAGTTAGATATACTGTATATACCTTACATCAATTTCATAATTATTAATTAAATAAGTTAACATATTCAATATTAGAGGTTGATAGGAGGAAAGGAAGGGTGATTAAGCAATGTTTTTTTGTTGCTGTTTGCCACAGGCTCATGACTTTATATTTTACAAAATGCATGTCATGGATTTAATTTGCATAAAATAATTAAACAAACGAACTAGTCCTGTGAGGGACAACAGCTGTGCTGCACATGGCAGGTGTGTCCATTTAGTTGTCCAACCCCTGTAAAAAAATATTGTTGTTTTGGCCTATGTGTGCTTGTGGGGTTTGTCTCTAAGGTACTGTATGTCAGACTCTTAAGAATTAGGTTTTTACATATGAAACAACTGCCTGAAGCTCATATGGAAACACATCTTCATGATATGTACATGAATCTACTACTTTGTGCTTCAGATGTTTTCAATTGAATTAAACCTTTTAGCACCTGAAACTGGTTATGTAGTCTGCCTTTGTTATAGTGCCAAGGTGGAGACAGGTGCCAAACATGCGGTGTAGCGTTCAAAATGTGTTATTTTGCAGAATATCACAGGCAGTGTTCGTCGGTCATGGGTTACAGTGTTACACAAGCCTTAAGTAATAGATATAATTTTTGGGGCGGAGAATAAAAACAGCAGCATTTGGAGTGGTGTAGCCGGCTTCATGTTTTGGGCAAAGAAAGACGGTCCAGACATCATTCTTGAGCTCAAAAGTGTTTTATTAAGGATGCAGGTGATAAACTATAAACACATTTACAATTGTGTTGATAAGGCATTGCTCACTTCCCTTACTGCAGTCTACACAGCTACACCTAGCTGCTTACTGCTCTCCATCTGAACAACTGCTGACAGCAGAGATCTCACGCAAATGGCATGGTCTCATGACTATCAGGAAAAATAATTTAAACGTGTTTTTTTTTTTTTTTTTAATCACTATTTCTTCCCGGTATTGCTTGTCTGGGACATTTTTTTTTTTTACCTGAAGATCAGTATCCTGTTGTGAGAGGTTGGCCCAGTAGTGACGTTCCCAAACCAGAAAGCTGACAGACACACAAACAGGTACTAAGGGTGAAAGGCGCTCTTGTGCACTGTTTTTATTGACACAAAATAAAATAAAAAGGTTGTACAAAAACACTGCTCACAGAGCAAAAATAAATGTTCAAACAAAAACAAAATCACGAACACAAACTGACACCAAACAAATACTGTGCTTTCTGTACGCGTAGCAATTGCTTTCTTTCAGTTTCGTTTTTTTTTTTTTTTTTTTTTTTATAAATTTAGTCGTTGCCAATTATTTTGTATTATTTTCTCCCAATTTGTAATGGCCAATTATTTTATTATGCTCAGCTCACCTCTACCGCCCCTGTGCTGACTCAGGAGGGCGAAGACGAACACACACTGTCCTCCAAAGCGTGTGCCGTCAGCCGACCGCTTTTTTTCACACTGCGGACTCACCATGCAGCCACCCAAGAGCTACAGCGTCGGAGGACAACACAGCTCTCGGGCAGCTTACAGGCAAGCCCGCAGGCGCCCGGCCAGACTACAGGGGTCGCTGGTGCGCGGTGAGCCAAGGACACCCTGGCCGACCTAACCCTCCCTCCCCCCCGGGTGGCGCTCAGCCAATTGTGCACCGCCCCCTGGGAGCTCCCGTCCTCGGTTGGCCAAGGAATAGCCTGGACTCGAACTCGCGACGTCCAGACTGTAGGGCGCATCCGGCACTCTACACAAGTGCTTTTACTGGATGTGCCACTCGGGAGCCCCCTTCAGTTTTGTTTTTAATTTCGTTTCTCTCGCTCTCATGTACCTCCTCTCTGTACAGCCTCCCTGAACAACAAAAGCTGCTGGTTTTTATACCGGTGACCATCTCCAGATTAGCAATAAATTAATTAATCTGGAGATGGTCACATTCTACATGAGTTTTAGTTTGCATGGCCGACAGTCAATAATCACGGACTGCCGACCATGCATTCACAGGAGCTGTCTGGCAGAGACGAGCTGCTAACACCGCCTCTGCCAGACCACATTCAAACCAATAATAACACACTTGTTTTAAATAAACACAAAATACCTTCAAATCATAACCATATATCCCCACAAACCATTCTTTAAATACACCCACAAATTCACCTGTTTTAAAATAAACAAAGAATACATTTTAAATCATAATACAATCAATTCAACACATTTATTTATAAGTTGCCCCTGATTGTGTGCAGGGCTTTTCTTCCCTGCCACACCTGTTTACAGACAACTAAAACAACTCTTATTAAAAATGCCAAATTTGAAGAAAACTGTATTCTGTCTTAAACTTCTTGTAATCCATATAAAGCAGGAAGTGAAGGCCCTGTCCCTAACAGATCATTGTCTTTTATAGAGGTTAAGGATTTCTAAACCTAAACTTCAGACTGCTGTTTTAATAAGTTGTTCATATTATACAAAAATACCACAAGTTTTACCATTATTTAATAATATAGCTTGTATTGTACAATACACACAAGAGATTTAGAAATGTGGTGGTCAGCAAAAGAGAAAAAAGATAAGAAAAACAAACAATGAAGATTTTAAATCAACCATTCCAATTTTATATTTTCTAGCCTTTTATACCATCATGGGAAAGCATTTCTTGTATATAATTGAAGGGCCCTCACAAGTGGGAAAATAATGTACTAATTTTATTTTTGGCTTGCTCAGCTGCTTGCCAGCATTGTAATTCCTAGTAAGTAGCAAGAGTACACAAAATAATATTAATAAATGTTGGATCACCACAAAACAACCTTATGCTGCACTGTAACAGTGGAGTGTTCTTGAAGTAGCGTGGTTCTCACTGATTCTATAATAAACTTGGCAACCGCAGCAAGATGTTGGCATCTCATACAGGGATTCTTAGATGTTAATTCTAGACACAAATGATGCAAGGTCTTGTAAGAGCATGTAAACCTTGTCCTAACCTGTGTTGTAAGTTTGAGCTAACCTTCTGCATTCAGCTTGAGTGTAGCTATGCTTGTAAAAGACCTGTAACTGCCTGGAAAAAAAGTGACATTGTTTTAAAGCACATCTGTCAGCACTATTGGTTTCTGTGTTAGGCAGGCAAAATACTGTCTGTTTTCTGGCTAGTTACTAAAAGCAGTTCTTAAAATGTACAGTTATTACAACTGGCATATCCTGTACCATGGGCAAGAGTACTGTAAAATGCAGCTGCTATGACAGATCAATTAATTCACAATTTAAATGATAAAAATACCCACTAGCCAATGTACAGTATGGTGTTTTCATTACCAGTGGGTGAACGTGAAATAAATGAGGTCAATATTTGTCGTTGGCTTAGAATTATATTGTGTGAAAATGTGTATAGTATTACCATATTTTAAACACACATGAAATAAAATGTAATTTGCAGCAGCCCACGTGGTATCCACTCTTGCCATTATGCTCATTTTGCGGTTGCAGAATACACAGAACCTACATACTATTCAATTGGCTGTAAGCTGTATGAACTGATCTGTCATTACATTTCTGTTCATGTGGGTGGCCTCTCACTACAAGCTTATATAATCAAGCTAAAGCCTTTGCCTCATAGCTTCTCATGCTGTACTTTCTTTTATTACCTGGTTCTAAAATGCCTCTTGGTCAAGTCTTGTTATCTCCCTGTGTCCTGAAGATGTTGACACTCGGCAATGCAGCATGAGTTGTCTTTTTATTCATGTTACAAATGCCACCCAGGGTGCATTTATCTGAAAAGACTTGCTGTATTCAGAAAATGTTGGTTTCAGAAAACACATGTTACAGCTTTCCTAATCTAAAGTGAGTAGGATCTTATTCCTGCTTATCTGAGGAGACATGATCCAAATGCACAAAGCAAGGAGCTGTGGGTGGTGGCTTAACCCACTCTGGCACCTATGCTTCTAGGAGCTTTAGCTTCAGAAAGCCACACAAACCTGCAATGAGAGTACAGAGATATAAATTGCTATGTCTGGGAGAAAGCAGATTTTATGCACTAAGACAGAACATGCTGCTAAACCACAAGCAAGAAAACGAATGATCTTTCTGTGAAAAATGGAATAGTGCTCATAAATACTAAAACTATTAATGTACAGTAGTGTGTAGGTGTTAGAGGCCTAGTGACAAATTGTAAAATCACTGTAAAATCTCCAAAGCTCTTGAAATTTCTATTCGTAATCTGAAGCATTTGATGGCCACATTCTATTAGTTAGTCTTTTTTTTTTTTGTTCAGCCAAAAATAGTTATGTCTTACACTACACGAACATTAACTCACTTTAAAATTATAGCACAGAGTATATGTTCTGCTGCTGGTCTGGAACTGCACTGAATTAGGATGATTCATTATTAAGCAGGTCTCTGGCAGAAATCCCATAATAATGCATCTATGTCCATATCACGTATTTATGACCTAAATCATTTAGCTGACTTTCTCAGTTTTAAAAATATAGTAAGGTGATGAAAACATTATATTTGAGCATATAGCAACTCTAATCCCACAGTAAAAAACAGGTACTGTATGTGAGTAACAGACCTGCCATGGCTTACTGTGCACATCTTCCTTCTCCTATCTGTCTCTAAAGAAGCATCCCAATGGGAGCTAAAAAAACAAACCTACACAGTAACTTTGTGTTCAATAGAAGAGCAGATATTTGTAATAGCAGTATAAAAGCTATGTAGAAACTAAATCTGGAAATACTAAATAAACTTTGATAAAGATTTAGTAAGACTTGTCATTTAATGTATTGGGTTTCTTTTAGTATTTCTAAATGTAACACTATTGGGTGTTTTACAGTTAGGGATGAAATATGTAGAAGGTTTAGACACATTTACAAGTCAGCACACTGTGCAGTGCTGATGTACTATTCATTCTGAACTCCCTCATCCTTGTTCATACTGAACATTTTCAACAGGCAATCCACTATGTTCCTTGCATTAAACTGATCTTCTCACACAGTCTTTAACATGTAGGTATCATATCTATTAGTTTTTTAAACCTGCCTTTTGCTTGGATACACAGGAATGTTAATCTGGGATTGATTGTTCCTTTGATTGAGGATGCAGCAAACTTTAGATGATTACTCCAAGAAATGTGATCATCAAGATCTACCATTCTAAACTAAATAGAAAGGACTAGAAACATTTCAGGTGGGCTGCAGGTGGGAATGACCCTAAAAAATATACAATTTGCTTTATGTGAATCACATGAATGTCCAATGTTACCTTACAAAAAAAAGTGTTTCTTTTTTTCAAATTAGAAATCTCTAAACTAAAGTTTAAAAATAGTTTTTGTTTTGTGTTTCTTGACAAATTAGATAACTTGAGAAGTCTCCAACAAACAACAGCTATTTATATTCTATTGAAAGCTGAAAAGTATTAAAACCTTTTAATTAAACTCTGAACACAAGGTAACACAACATAGAGGGTTATAGAGGATTTGTGGCAGGTCGTTTAGTTTGGCAAATTAAAGTGGTTCTATTGAAACAATTCCATATATCTTGAACTACCACTCACTATGTAGGTTTCAGACATACAGTTTCAAAAGAAACATCTTCTAACAAAACACTAAGCTACAACCACTTTAAGGAACTTCCTACATGTTCTGTTTGGGATGTGTCTCAAACTTAATACAGTACATTGTTTCACTTAAATATTTGAAGTTGGAAATAAATCCACCCACATGCTAATGGTTACTCAGAGCCACAGTTCCTAACATCAACAACAAATCAAAGATAGAGACAGAGCTAGTTTCAGAATTTTTCATGTATATGCCTGTCACAGGGTAGCATTACGGCCAGGATATTATCGTCAGGAAGAAAGTCTCAGAGGCAAGATAGCCGCAGTGAAGCTCTGTACGTTTATTACAAAACAAACAAAAAGGTGCAGTGGCCAAAATAAAAGGTTGAACAAACAACAAAAAAAAAACTACTGTACATACTCCCTTCAATCCCAACATGGTATAGCACAGCTCACAACACTAACACTAACCTTATCACTGACATTAACCCTCTAAAACCACCCATGACTCCCCTTTTTATACACCTGTTGCCTAATTGATCATTAATCATTTATTCACTTTTCGGCTTGTGACAGACAGAATGATTCTTAGTTATAAAATCTCCCTCCTAACCTGTGAGGGCGCTGTGTAAAGGGAACAGAGTGCCCTGGACTGGATGGCCAGACAATTCATTCCCAGGGTTAGAAGGAAGTCGGTCATCTAGAAAGGGGGCAGAGCTACGATACACTAAATCATCGACCCGGAAGGGAATCGATGTGGCAGCCACGGATTGGAGGAGCGGTTGCACTAGTTAACCAATGGGTCATGATTGACGGTACAAAAGGGGAGCGTAGTGAAGTGATCGGTACCTTTGTATGGTTAGAGCTGAACCGGAAGGAGACTGTGCATTGTAATCATGAGTGTTTTGTTTGTTTTGTTCTGTTGTGTCTAAAGAATTACTGTTTGTTATTATTAGACGGCTGAATACGATCCGGAGCTGTCGCCAAGGGCCAGCACATATCCAGACATCACTGCACTTGTTTCACAATAAACTTTATTTACACTGCGAGCAAGAAATCACTCACTGTAGGCTGTGTTTGTGTTTTGTGTTACGTGTGGGTGTTTAGGAAACAGGACTTATTTCGGAACCAACCCGTGGATTACAACAGAGCAATACACGCCGCTGTATTGCCTATTCTCATTGTTATTGTTCACTGCCGTTTTTTCATCAGACTTTGGATTGTACAAATAAAATATCATTGCACCTGGATTATCTTTGTCTGCCTGTTCATTGGTCACTGCTGCATTCCTGCACCTGCACACTGTTAACCACTTTGCCACACAGCTCCAGCCACATTTCCAGGTGTTTTGACAAGGAGGAATTTACCCCCCATCCCGGTCAACCCAATATTCCCCACAGACACTTCACCGCAGAAGGGCTTTCACCCTGTCACAATGCCCTACACAGCTTCTGGTAGTTTTAGCCATGAGGGGTTGTACTGTAGTTTTCTTTTAGAAATAAAACAGTTTAGGTTTGAAACCTGCACCCTGTGAAAGGGCACAACAGAAACTCTAAAATGTGCTTTAAGAGAAAGTAAAGCTGACAAAAATAACAATAATGTGCCGTGTTATAAGTTAATGATACCTAGAGTCAATAAAGCCCTAAATCAGAGGTCAAGTGCATTATGTAAACAAGGGAGTTCTATTATGCCCAAGGAATATGCCACAACATTGCCAATATCACTATATACTACAAATTATGTATTTATTTACCATTGTTTGAAATAATCACTGTAGTTCACAGAGAGTTATGTTCATGTGAAGCGTTTCATAATAAAAGCAGTGGTTTTAGAACAGGTGTCAATAATTAATGTCATCTTCTCAGCCGTGCTATATTTGCCATTCCGTTATTAAGCAATAACAGAATGGCTAACCTCCATAGAAAACAACGGGAGAGCAGTGTCAGATTGTCCTATTGTCTCCCACCCTGCTCACTCCACCCCTCCCCAGCCCTGGCTATCCTCTACACTCCGCTCATCCCGTAACGAGCTGCGCACCCCTGCTATCAATCTTTTCTCCACCTTTTCCTCCCTCCTCAAACACCCACCCCCTCCCCAATCCTACTCCTTTACACCCGATTACTTTGTTTCCTTATGCTCCAAAGTAGATGACATTTAGAAGCTATTCTCCAGACCATCTTCTCCTCCCCCCACCCCACCTAAAGACATCCCGCCTTTCTGTCCTCCTCCCATCATTCTCCACTTTTACACCTCTATATAGTGGGCCTTTGCTCATTGTTTGAAACCAGGGTTTAAAGATTTCGGTGTAACCTATACTGCTGTGCTTTTTCAGCAGAGATACGCTGTGAAGCCTAATCTTGCAGAAATAGCAAAACTATATAAAAAAAAAAACAGCGTTACTTATAATTCATCTTTAACACTGCGCTATTTGTCCATTTTTTTTTTTTAAATGTAGTTAAGAAAATATTCCTTAATGTAAGGCCGACCGAAGAAACAATAACAAGCTGAGTGTTTTGAATGCTGCATGCGATGCTGCAGATCCACTGCGTTTAAAAGGAAAAATAGTCAAATAATGACACTGTTAATTTAAATAAATGGTCAGATTTTGTTATGAAAAATGATGGACACAGATATGTTGGTCAAAAGGTCCAATATGTGGGGCTTTTTGACCAATAGAAAGCACCACATATCATTTGTATGATATAAAAAAGAAACTCAGTATCTTTAACTTCAAATAGTCAAACCAACAAAATAACGAAGGGGTTTTTGGAAGCTCCTACCAAATGACTTTAGTATAGTATCTAAAATAATTAATTACCACTTGACAGAACCAGGAACATCCTCTTCAGTTACACTCACAGACCACCTAAAGCACAAATGCTTCCCACGACTTCAACGCCCAAGAGAAACAGAATGGGTCAGCTGTGGGACCTAAGCATGCATAACACACCGTTTTTTTTTGTTGTTTTGTTTTACTTTGTGACACTTGAAAGATCTTCTAGGTGAAGTAATTACCAAATTAAGCAGTTTAGTTTACAATATGTACATATTTTAAATCAATTGGAGAACCTATATAGCAGGGTGATTGCCCTGCACATTAGTGTTGGTGTAAATTATATGTGGAAACAGGTTTGTTTTGTGTGCTTTTTGGAGTTGTTAAGTTTGATTAAATGCTTGTTTACAGACAGGCGCTCAGTTGAGACTGTCTGCTTGGCTTGGTTGAGGGGAAGGGCAGCGAGTGATTGGCTGTGCTGGTCCTCAATCAGCAGGTGGGCGGGTCTCGACTGCGTGTCCGTCAGCATAAAAACATCCAGTGGGGATCGTTCTGGGAAACTGCAACACGGTACTTGCGAAGACAATGCCCAGCCAAGGCCGTATGAAGAAGCAGGAGTCGTCGTAAGAATACTGGGCTCATAAGTAGGTTAGTTTAGGGGATATTGATCCCAAGTAATGTATAGCGAGGGTTACGTAGTGTAGCAGGTTCCTGGAGCGGGACGCCTTGTTCAGTAAGGCTAGCGCTCGCCCTGTGTGGCACCTTTTATTTGTAGTTTGTGTAATGTTGTTTTATTTTGCCTTTGTACAGTCTTTGTACAGTCTACTGTGTCCTCTGTGCGTTACCAGTTTTATTTATTTTTTGCGTGTTAATAAATCCTGCGTGTCTGTGCCTGCATTTCAACTCCAACTCCCATGTCTCTCTGTCTTGCATATCAGCGGTTACCCACACACGTGACACGAGTACCCTGTCACATCTATCAGTGGCTTCTGGATTTTTCAGATATCCTTATTTGGCAAATAAATATATTATTCCAAATATGGCCATCCAGTATCGTGTATGCATTGAATAGCAATAGAATACTAATCAGTTTAAGAATAATTCCACACCTATTATAATGAACATCCTTATTCCCAACCTTACTCATACAGTATGCATTTAATTATTGTTATAATGTCTCCTGGTCAGCTGATACACACATATGCACTGCAGCCTAGGGACTAGAAAAGACATCCAAGGCATGGGGGGAAAAAAGTGATTTTCCTGCTTAAAACTTCCAAAAAACTGAAGTTAAATGAAATGGCCATTACTGTACAATATGTTGTTTATCAATTCTGCAGCTCAGATGTGGGCATCCAACACGTCAAGGGGTCACTATTCTTCAGGCTGACTTACCATGCCAGTTAAGCACACAATTGATTTAAAAAACGGTTACTGGCATAGAAAGCTTCATTAAAGAAAAAGATTGCCTACAGTTTAAACAAGATGAGAGTGACTAAGTGAACACAGAGCACAGTACACGACCCACATACTATATGGAGCGCAACGATAATCACAACCTGAAACATTTTACAGTCACTGTATTTTCTTGAATAATGTGTTGAAGAATACCAATATTTGACAGGTTAAGCAGGTCTGTTTTAAGTACTTGTCTTACCATAGCTTTGATACATGTAGCTGACATCTTCTAACATAAACAAGTGTAGTGTTCAGAGTCAGAACAAAGAAGATTCTGTTTCTATGGCCACCACCATAAAACATACTAGTGGCTGTATAACCTGAATATACAAATGGAAAGCAAAGTTAGAAAACAGGAAAATAAACCTGCAATATTTTTGTGTGCTGCCTGCAGCCGTGTATGGTCTTCACTGGAAGCCCTGTGTTTTTATTAAGGGCACTAACCACTTGTTTCAAATATCAATTCATCCTGTGTTTTCAGATAATGCATTGTAACGATCATACTAATAATATAGCTTAGATCGTCAGTAATCAAAAAAATAAAAACAAGAATAACTAAACCAAGCAACAAATGATAATAACAATAACACATATATATATATATATATATATATATATATATATATATATATATATATATATATATATATATATATATATATATATATTGTTCAAACAACCGCAAAGATTACAATAGCCTTCTCAATAATGGCATAATTGGGTAAATCTCCAAAAAAAAAAAAAAAAAAAAGACAAAAAAATAAACCCAAAAAGTCCAAGGTTTGTTAAATGTCCAGTTTAAGAGACAACATTGAAGTAGTTTGCTACACACAGCCAAATCATTTGGAATCACATAGTAGCTCAATTTGGAAAAATCATTAGTCCAACTTCCATAAAGGTAGGAATAACAAAAAAAATATGTTGGTTTGATCGCACCCATTTTGTTATAGTCCAAAAATAAAATTGAACTGATTAGAGTGTGTTGAAACAAAGCTGCTTTTTCTGTACAGAGCACCGACAACACAATCCATCCAGAAAAGGAAAATCCAATAATCCAGAAAAAAGGATACTAATGCACAAAAAACATACAAAAGAAAAAAAAACACAAACAGCCAAAAAAGATAAATGTATCAAAGAAAAAAAATATATATATAAATGTTAGTTAGCTAAATGACCTTCAAAAAATAGTTGACAAAAAAAATGATTCAATAGATAAGTGCTAGTGTAAAATATCAAAAATTAAACTATAAAAGTTTTTTTTTTTTTTTTTTTATTAACCTGACAATACCTGGACCCAAATTTTACAAGAGAGGCCTCAAACATTCCCTCCCTGTATTTCACATTGGGTCAATTGGAGCTGTGCACTAAGTTGCGTACTAGCTAGTACGCTACTATCTCGGGATCATCCCCAGCTGCGTACTAATTGAAAAAAACAAGCGGAAAAAAGTTGGAGACTAGCTGATCCCCAGCTTTAGTATGGTACTAAGGATCAAGCATTGTTGTTGTTATCAAACAGGAACTGAAGGGGGCTCTGAATCATTCTTTCATTCATTCATTCATCAGAACCGCTTTATCCTTTTACAGGGAGCCAGACACGGTGCAAGGCGGGATGGCTCTGAAACAGAACATTTGAAATATTTGTAACAGTAATGTATGTATTTTACGATATTATGAGCTAATAATCATTTTTACAATGTTACAAATAGGCAGACATTTATACATATATATTAATTTGTCTCTAACATATATTTATATGTGTGCATGTAATAATTAATTTTTTTATTTAAGATATAAATACATGGGCTGTTTTGACACAGTGGTATTCTGAAGAAGTATCATAGATAATCACTTCTAAAAACATGCTGTGAAGAGCACTGTTTATTTTATTTATTTTTCAATGTGCCCCCAGGTCCTACTACATAAAAGAACACTTAACTCACATTTTACCCACTGTGTCCCTACTCCTCAATATCCCTGCTCGCCCCTAAGAACCACCAGTGTCGAGTCCCCTCAAATTAAAGGGAATGAAAAGACCCCCCCCCCCCCCCCCCACAAAAAAAAAATACGTCTCTCAAATGTGAAACCTACTATCGCATACTACAGGCTCTACATGCATGACTGTAATGCTGCCGACACCTTCCTTCATTATTAGTAGTTAACAGTATTGTAGTCGTAATGTAATTTTATTTTACTATTACAATATCCGTACAGGCAGCAGATGCTTCAAATATAGTGACGACATACACTACCGGTCAAAAGTTTTAGAACACCTCAATTTTTCCAGTTTTTATTGAAATTTACGCAGTTTAATGTCTCAATGTACTCTGAAATTAACGCATAGAACAAATATACAATTGGAGATAAAAAAGAAATCATGGAATCGTTTTGTTTAACAAAATTTAATCTAAATTTTTGACTCATCAAAGTAGCCACCTTTTGCAGATATAACAGCCGAACACACTCGTGGCATTCTTTCTACAATGGAAATCAAATATTGTTCGGAAAGTTCTTCCCAACACTGTTGCAGAAGTTCCCACAAATGTGTTGCACTTGTAGGTTGTTTTGCTTTCACCCTTCTGTCCAGTTCATCCCAAACCAGCTCGATGGGGTTTAAGTCTGGAGACTGTGCTGGCCATTCCATGATTTGAAGTCTACCGTCTTGTTCTTTTCTTCTAAGGTAGTTCTGACATAGCCTGGAGGTATGTTTTGGGTCATTATCTTGCTGTAGGATGAACCCCTGACCAACTAGGCGTATACCAGAGGGTATTGCATGGCGCTGCAAAATGCTGTGGTAGCAGTTTTGGTTCAGGGTGCCACTCACTCTGTGCAAGTCGCCGACTCTTGATCCAGCAAAAGAGCCCCAGACCATCACGCTTCCTCCTCCATGTTTGACAGTTGGTGTCACACACCGAGGAACCATCCTTTCGCCTACTCGACGGCGTACAAAAACCCTGCGTGATGAACCCAAGATTTCAAATTTTGATTAATCGGTCCATAAGACCTTCTTCCAGTCTTCAGTAGTCCACTGGCGGTGCTTCATGGCCCAGGCAAGCCTCTTTTTCTTATTTTGCCATCTTAGCAATGGCTTTCTTACTGCCACTCGACCTGTCAAACCTGCAGCTCAAAGTCTTCTCTTCACAGTTGAAACTGAGACTTGCTTACTTCGACCAGTGTTAAGCTGTGCTTGAAGCTGTTGTCCTGTGAGCCGCCTATCACGCAAGCTGTTGACTCTCAGAAACTTGTCTTCTGATTCTGTTGTGGCTTTGGGTCTGCCAGACCTCTTCCTGTCAGAGTTTCCTCCAGTTTCCAAGTGCCTTTTGATGGTGTAGGAAACTGTACTCACTGACACCTTGGCTTTCTTTGCAATTTCTCTAAAGGAAAGACCTACACTTTTAAGGGTTATAATGGTCTGTCTGTCTTCCTTTGTTAATTGCCTTTTTCTCGCCATTATGAGAGCAATATACTACTTCCTGCAGTACAATACTGTCCAAATAATGCTTAAGAGGGTGTAGTAACACAGTCTGTTCCAACACTGCTTTTATACAGACAGAGGGTTTGTAAGTAATCAACAAAAGTTGGGACACCTGTAGGAATTGTTAGCATCAACTTTCAAGGCTTAATTTACTTCCATTGCTGCAGAACAGCTGTAAGTTGTTAACCCATTACTTGTTCCCTGAAAAAGGCCTTTTTGTATAACTCTGAAATGTACATTATTTTTCAGTTTTTGGTAACCTAACCTTTTTTTTTAACCTCTGGCAGTTTACCGCTTACCTTTGTACCATTTCAGGTTATTCACTGGACTTGAACTGCTTAAATTTCAATAAAAACTGGAAAAATGGGGATGTTCTAAAACTTTTGACCGGTAGTGTATATATGTGTATATTATATGCACACATTATTATTTCAGTAAAAATAAACTGCCAGTACATTCTGGGACTTTCACATGTCTTCCACTATTCCACTTAGTACGATACTAAAATTCTTAGTCCATAGAAAGAGTTAGACTAAGTTAGTCCCGTACTTAGTATCCTCTAGAGGGCAGCAGCAGTTACTTTTGGGTTTGTTGCAACTGAGACCTTTTTTAGTATGCAGCTGTGGACTAACTTCAGCCGCCAAGTTCGTTGCAATTGGTATTTAACTTGCGTGCTAGTTTAGTACGGAGCTGCATACTAACCACGGGATCATCCCCAGTTAGTACGCTGCTTTCAGTTCGTTGCAATTGACCCATTGTGTCTCCATCTTTCTAAATGGGGTTTCCTAAAAACAAACCCAGGGGCTCAACACAGGCCATTAATTAGCACCTGCTCCAAGAACAATCAGCCCAGGTAAGAATAGAAAGATCAACCCCCTAGCTAACAAAGAACACTAGGGGGAGCAAGTACTTGCATTATGTAAACGTTTTTACTATAAAAAAAAAAAAAAGTTTTAGTAATTATTATTACTATTACTATAATTTTTTTACGTAATCATGTTACAGCTTAACATTGCAGACCATCAGAATATCACACAGCCTTGGGGATTCGCAGGAAGTTAAGGAGTCTTTCATGCTGACATGAAAGGATGGAGAACTATGACCATAAAAATGAAATAATGCTAGAAGGCCTTTAACTAAAGCCTTTGTCTGCTTCAACAGTCACTGTGGCATGAGGTGAAGCTAGAGTTATGATCATAAAGGCTACAAAAATAAATCAGTAAAAAAAAAAAAATGTCACCATAAATGAGATCCCATTTCAGTTTTTTAAACCAGTCATTCAAACAGAAACAAGCTGATTTCCATTTCAGTCTTGAACTCAGTCTTTTTGCACTCCTTGTGAGTTTGTGTAAGTTCGGCTTAATTATATACAGCTACTACTCTATGTTTTTGTGTTAATACCACAACATGGCATAGTAGCAGAGATAGTGCAGGCCAAAACTTTTTTTGACTATTGACCATCCATGTATTTATCCATTTGGTAAAATGGTATATTATCCATATCAAACACTGAATGATGAGCCTTCTGTTGTAGGTCAAGTAAAACAGTACTCTATGTATTTCACTGAACTATTTTCATTTTTCATAAGTAATACAAAACATATCAATGGATTCTACAGACTGTTATATATATATATATATATATATATATATATATATATATATATATATATATATATATATATTAACACTGTTTTACTGCTGGGATCTTTGAATGCATGAACAGACAAATCCGCAGGAGTTTTGAGATAATAACTGTAGTTAGCAGAACCTTCTGGAAAGCATTTGTACTCTTCTTACTGTATAGAGTGGTGCCCACATGTCTTGAGACCCTGTGGTTTCAGTTGTAAAATCTATACATATAAAAACTATAGTACATGTTTTAAATAAAAAATTGGTATGACCCCCTTTTATCACAGCTTCTGAGAACAAATCTGTTTCTGAGAACAAATCAGCAAACTCTTCAACTAGATCCAGCAATGCTAAATTGGATTCAGAATATATTTTACATTGTGTATTTCACAATCAAAATAGGCATACAAAAATAAATCTGAAAGACATCTGGTAACACAATAACTGTTCAAATCTCAGAGTAAATTAAAAGTAACTATAATCATCCTGATGACTGTTGAAAAATATTCAACTCTCAATTTTACAAACCAGACATCTGTACAAACAAGAAATAAAGTAGCAAATGAGTAATCTCATTATATTTTCATGGACCTTACATATAGAATATGCCCTGATAGGATCTAAAAATCACAGTCTAAATGTAATGATATATTTGGGGTTTTACTACATGACAGGTGTTGTATAGGTTGATATAGTACATCAACAAGTCATACATGATTTTAAACAAAACAAGGTGGTGTGTAATATTCAAAATCACAAAACTCCTGCCCTTGAGGCATGACGATTTCATGTAGCTGGAAAAACAATGAAGATTAGTGTTTTAAACAGTAAGACAGTATTATAACAAGCAAAATAATGTAAGAGAACATAACATTTCACAATAGACAAAACAGTAGGAACTTTCAGTCTAGAATACTGTATATAAGTTAGGGTGAGACATTTCTGTGACAAAAGCATCTGTTTTCAGAACAGTTACATCTCACAGGCACACAAGTACAAATAACACTGTCAAAAAATACCCATGACCTTCATATGACTTCTGTCAGTAAGGGGGTGGTTATGGCAGACAAAAGGTAAAGGTGTTGAGAAAAGCAGAACTGCCCTTGTGCAACAACGTACTGTGTTTCTCTAGTCATTGTATCAAGGGCTCTCATAAATAAAGAAATGAAATGCCCTAGTTTAGATTTGACCATTTGTTTATAATTTCAAGTCATTAATTGTTTTCTGATTAACAAGTAAAATTACCCTAATGCATTTACTGGCATGCATACATTCCAGGGTATCCCAGTATTTGTTGGAGGGTAGTGTAGTCAGTTGCAAAAGCCCCTTAAGTGACCGACTTTAGTATGTTTATAACTGAAATGGCTTCTTCTTACAGAAGAACAATTATTGTAACACACCTGTGACTGATGACCAGTATAACCCCTAACCCAGCTACCAGGCACTGCAAAGTGTATTAAAACAAACTGATTTATTAGTAGAGTCTAAATGCTGCTGGGGCCAAAGTATGGCTTAGAGTAAGTCATCTATCAGGTAAAGAAAGCCAATGGAAAGGTCCACATAGCCACATTTTCAAAAATATGTTTACCAATCTGGTGGAATTTAGGCTTGTTTCCATGACGGCTAGCTTAATTACTTACATTATGAATAATATGTTTTGTCAGAAAAAAAAACAAGAACATTCTAAATATTTGCTATTTATTTTCTTTAAAATAACTCAAATTCCCAGAAGCTGCACTGTGTTGTCTATGAATGATGTATTTTCAGTGTTGTTAATCAAAAACTTCCTTGCTGGGAAAAGTGCATTTTTTTAGGGCAAATCTTGCAAATCTCCCCCTAAATGAACATTCCTCCAAATCGATTAGCTTAACTTTGCACAACTTTCGAGTAAAATATAATACAAAATATAATACTGATGACACAGAGGAAATTAATGTCATAAAACACAGAGGCATATATAATTTCACGGGGCAGGAGCTAGGCTACCTGTAGAGATGTTGGATCTGGAGTTAGTAAAGATTGAAGACAAAAAGAGGGCCCCTCCGTTATCAGGGCCCTGAAAACATATAAGAGAGGGCCCCTCTGTTATCAGGGCCCTAAAAACATGTGAGAGAGAGAGGGCCCCTCTGTTATCGAGGCCCTGAAAACATATAGAAAATGAGAGAGGGCCCCTCCATTATTGGGGCCCTGAAAACATATAAGAGTGGGCCCCTCCGTTATCAGGGTTCATCAGACACACAGGAGCTTGAGAACCTGAAAGGAAGAAAGAAAGTTGAGAGCTGCCCTCGATGAGGTGAATTATAGACTTCCTAAGCTGGGGCAAGGACGCACCCCCAGAGAACCTGAAATGAGAAGATTGCCCCGTGTTACGAAGGAAGAGATCCGTCTGTGAGGTTAGTTAGAATAAGGTTAGAGCCTCGGGTTGCAAGGGGAGTGATAGCGAATGAGATGCGAAAAGGTTGGGTATGGCCGGGGGTCCCCTCTGAATCACTGAGAGAACCTCCCTTGTGTAGGTAAAGGAAGTGTTGCTTGCACAAAGGTCAGGGAAGTGCGTCTGGATGCGGATGGACCAACAGCTCCCCGCTAAAGATTCCTACAAGTGCAGACTAACAAAAGAACCGCCAATGCATAAAAAAATGAAGGTGGTTAGTAACTGGCTCCCTACTGACTATGTGAAGACCCTCCACTCAGTGGAAAGGAAAAAAAAAAACTTTCTTTTTTTTTGGCGGGGAACCTTTGGTAGCCCAGGCAGAAGGGTCGTCCCTACTCCGGACATGCTAACAATAGACTGATGTGCAGAAGATATCTCAGATAGGAAAGAACAAAGTATATATGATACAACTACTGATGCTAGTTAATCTTTGCTCTTGCTTGTGATGTAGATGCCCCGATTCTGAATAAATGAGGAGTATAGAATTGCAGGGGAATTGCAGGGGAAAGTCCTGCTCCAGAAACGAATGTGGACGGATGATATGTGAACCAATGCTGAATATAACATTCCAGCTGAATTGATGAACTGGGGTCTGAATTGAAGCTGGTGCAAGATGTAAATAATAATTTGTGTGCACTATAAAGCTTTAATCCATTCCTGATTGAATGTGGTGGATTAATCCTGCTTTGGGAGCAGAAAGTCAAATAAGAGGTCAAGCCAGTGGAATAACAGGATCTGTTGATCTGTTGGAAGGAGCAAGGCTGCATCCCTGTATGTTTGTTCTGCATTGAGTAGTCCTCTGATAGTTGGTTTTAGTTAAAAATTAGCTGGTTGAACTGGGGTGTTACTGCTGGATTTGGCAAGGCTGTAGGAACCAGACTGTGAAATATGGAAATCTGTAAAACGAGAAAGTGCATCAGCTGCATTATTATGAATGCCCGGTAAATGGCAGGCTTGGACTTGAAAATTATTTGATACTGAAATCCATGTTAGGCGCTGCACTAGTAGCATAATAAGAGGTGAACTGGAACAGCCTTTTTTGATAATATGAACTGTAGATTTGTTATCTCTAAATAATAGTATTTTTTTATTTGACCAAAAGATGACCCCATAGGTGTGCTGCCACAACTTTTGGATATATTTCAAGAAGAGCTGAGGATTTTAGATGCGGTGATAGGTGGCCATGCACTAGAGAACCATTGATTATTTAAAAAACCTCAGAATCCCTCAAATGAAGCGTCCGTAAATAAGGCCGTGTCGTGTTGTGCTGAAATCAAATCATCATAGAACATAGACAGGCCATTCCAATGCTGTATGAGAGCAGACCACATTTTAATGTCTTTCCTAGCTTCTGATGAAATATTGATGAAGGAGTCCAAGTTTTTTGCTGTTGATGAGAGAGTAATCATGATATGAATGTCCGTCCCTGGGGGATAATGCGAATTTAAAAATTGAAATTTCCCAGCGTTTCCTGATAGTTTTACTGAACTGAAAGTTCTGAATAAGTGAACGAATACGGTCGAGTTTAGATACAGGAAGGCTGGCTTCAAACTTTTCTGTGATCTGAGGGAGGAGAGATCAAAAGAAAATCAAGTAGAGCAAGACTGGAATATGGTATGCATTGAGAAGTATCCAGCATAAATCTTCTGAAAGTGTATCAAATATTTTTGGGCTGCTGTGGCAGATGAAAGTTAACTGTGTAGAAAAATAATATTTTTTCTTCCCAGCATATCTCGAACAGGTGACGAAGAGAAGGATGGATTGGCATTACTTTAAATGTGTATGATATATCTGCTTTTGCTAACTAGGAACCATGACCTGCTCATTTAATTGAATGAATTGCGTCTGATATGCTAATGTACTGTAGAGAGAATTGATCGCGAGGAATGAGCAAGATGATGCTACTGGTGCTTGATCCCCGTGGTGCTGTTAAATCTATGATGAGACACTTTTTTTCCGATTGCCAATGCCGATAGGGTTAATCCTGTAGATTGGAGATGGGGGAGCTGCAAACGGGCTGGCCATAAATCCTTTTTCGATCTCTTTTTGGATGAGAGACTGTGCTGTCTTGAGTTCTTGAATAGCAGAATTGAGGTTTTTGCTTTGTAAGGAGGAGGTGGGGGTTTGACTGAGTCCGGTTGAAAAACTGTTCTCTAGGTCGTCGATTAAATAGATGACAAATATCTTGTGTGGGTGATTCAGAAGTTTTTGTTTTAAAATGGAAATATTTATGGGAGTGGAAACTTTAAGTGTTGAAGAGAGTCACTTTGGAGCGATCGAGCATATGATTTTGGAATGAGCGTCCCTGCAAAAACTGCAGATATGAATATTATTGCATTGTCTGAATGAGCATATACCGGTGTTGAAATTATTACATATTTGCCTTCCTCCTGCATATCTGATTCTTCGCCCCAATCTGTCTTCTCTTGTAGATTGCTCGGGTGGGGTAGAAGAATGGATGGAGTTGGGGATTGAGATTCTGTTAGAGAAACGGTGAGGAGTGATGCAGGCTGTTGATGTGGAGGTTGACGCTATTGCAGCTTTCGGGCAGAGAGAGGTTGAGTGGCCGGTAGAACTGCAGACTCTGTATGCGTTGGCTCTGAGACCGCTGAAAATCCTATTGAATAGGTCTAGATCAGGTTGTGCCTAGTTGATGATGTGATTATCTGAAGCCAAAATAGCTGCTGCTTTAGCTGAAAATTATTTATGGTAATCGAAAAACATGGTACCTCCATATCTGACAGATAGCTCTACTATATAGAATTCGTAGGAATACAGTTCTTGTCCGCGGTTTGGATATACTGAACATAGCACATCTCTATAAGTAGTGAAGGCAAGGATTAGATTCAGTAATCTGGGGTCTCTGGATTTCAGCGTGACTGACAGATCTCCACAATCCACTACTCAGTGGTCCATAAATTCAGATGTAGCCATCAACAGTGAAACCAGATTGATGTCCTTCACTTCTATTATGTTTTGCCAAATCTGCTGGGATATTGAGTGATGCCGGGCAGTGGTTGAGGTGCCGGAACCATATCCTGTGGCAGTTGCGAGGTCGGAGACTCAACTGTATGGACCGGAGTTGGTGTCACACCGGAAGTGATTGCAGCTAGAGCAGAAGTGGCTGGGTTTATTGCAGGAATGGAGGACATCACTGTAACTGCAGAACCTTGCTTTCCTTGTTCGATGTAGGACATCCGTTTATCCAAGTTGCTAATTTTGGAATTGACTTATGATAAGGTATCCGCGAATGGTTGCATGAATGCTTTTATTTCATTGAGAATGCGAGAATGTTCCTGTTGCCTTTCGCTGGCTGGAGCGGCTGCTTCCTGGCGTGATGATGTGCTGGCAGCTAGAATCGCTTGCTCTGAGACTGTCTGCCTGCTGTCTGATTACTGAGACGGTTGAAGCGGTCAGAGAGTGCTCTGATACAGACATGAATTGATCTTCGAAAACCTCAGAATCAGAGGAGGAGCTCTGTGGTAAGTACTCCATACATAAATTATGTTGTTTTAATTTCTTCCGCTGAAGAAAATTTTTGCTGGGGTCTTGAAATCCGCTTAGGTTCACCAAAACGAAAAAACACAAGACGGAAGTGTACAGTGTGACTAATGGTTTAAATAGGAAGTAGATTTGATTGACGATAGGAGATCAAAGGATAGGGAGGAGCCTAGCTCCCACCCCCAGAATATATATATATATATATATATATATATATATATATATATATATATATATATATATATACAGACGTGCTCAAATTTGTTGGTACCCTTACAGCTCATTGAAATAATGCTTCATTCCTCCTGAAAAGTGATGAAATTAAAAGCTATTTTATCATGTATACTTGCATGCCTTTGGTATGTCATAGAATAAAGCAAATAAGCTGTGAAAAGAGATGAATTATTGCTTATTCTACAAAGATATTCTAAAATGGCCTGGACACATTTGTTGGTACCCCTTAGAAAAGATAATAAATAATTGGATTATAGTGATATTTCAAACTAATTAGTTTCTTTAATTAGTGTCTCCAATCTTGTAATCAGTCATTCAGCCTATTTAAATGGAGAAAAGTAGTCACTGTGCTGTTTGGTATTATTGTGTGCACCACACTGAACATGGACCAGAGAAAGCAAAGGAGAGAGTTGTCTGAGGAGAGCAGAAAGAAAATAATAGACAAGCATGGTAAAGGTAAAGGCTACAAGACCATCTCCAAGCAGCTTGATGTTCCTGTGACAACAGTTGCAAATATTATTAAGAAGTTTAAGGTCCATGGAACTGTAGCCAACCTCCCTGGGCGCGGCCGCAAGAGGAAAATCGACCCCAGATTGAACAGAAGGATAGTGCGAATGGTAGAAAAAGAACCAAGGATAACTGCCAAAGAAATACAAGCTGAACTCCAAGGTGAAGGTACGTCAGTTTCTGATCGCACCATCCGTCGCTTTTTAAGCGAAAGTGGGCTCCATGGAAGAAGACCCAGGAGGACTCCACTTTTGAAAGAAAAACATATAAAAGCCAGACTGGAATTTGCTAAAATGCATATTGACAAGCCACAATCCTTCTGGGAGAATGTCCTTTGGACAGATGAGTCAAAACTGGAGCTTTTTGGCAAGTCACATCAGCTCTATGTTCACAGACGAAAAAATGAAGCTTTCAAAGAAAAGAAAACCATACCTACAGTGAACAATGGAGGAGGCTCGGTTATGTTTTGGGGCTGCTTTGCTGCGCCTGGCACAGGGTGCCTTGAATCTGTGCAGGGCACAATGAAATCTCAAGACTATCAAGTCATTCTGGAGCAAAACGTACTGCCCAGTGTCAGAAAGCTCTGTCTCAGTCGCAGGTCATGGGTCCTCCAACAGGATAATGACCCAAAACACACAGCTAAATGAATGGATAAGAACAAAACATTGGACTATTCTGAAGTGGCCTTCTATGAGTCCTGATCTGAATCTTATCGAACATCTATGGAAAGAGCTGAAACTTGCAGTCTGGAGAAGGCACCCATCAAACCTGAGACAGCTGGAGCAGTTTGCTCAGGAAGAGTGGGCCAAACTACCTGTTAACAGGTGCAGAAGTCTCATTGAGAGCTACAGAAAATGTTTGATTGCAGTGATTGCCTCTAAAGGTTGTGCAACAAAATATTAGGTTAGCGGTCCCATCATTTTTGTCCATGCCATTTTCATTTGTTTTATTATTTACAATATTATGTTGAATAAAAAATCAAAAGCAAAGTCTGATTTCTATTAAATATGGAATAAACAATGGTGGAGAAAATTGTGCATTCTTCGTTTTTTGTGGACGGGTACCAACAAATTTGAGCACGTCTGTATATATATATATATATATATATATATATATATATATATATATATATATATATCTATCAGTGGCTATAGAACGTCTACACCCCCTTGAACTTTTTTCACATTTTGTTGTGTCAGTGCCTCAGAGTTTCATGCATTTAAATATATTAAAAATATAAAACTGAAAGATCATAATTGGATAAGTCTCCACCCACCTGAGTTAATACTTGGTGGAAGCACCTTTGGCAGCAATTACAGCTGTGAGTCTGTTAGGATAGGTCTCTACCAACTTTGCACACCTAGATTTGGCAGTATTTGACCATTCTTAACAAAATTGTTCAGGCTCTGTCACATTCCTTGGGGAGTGTTGCTGGACAACAATCTTCAAGTCATGTCACAAATTTTCGATTAGATTTAGGTCGGGGCTCTGACTGGGCCACTCAAGGACATTTACCTTTTTGTTCCTTAGCCACTCCAGTGTAGCTTTGGCTGTGTGCTTTGTGTCATTGTCATGCTGAAAGGTGAACTTTCGTCCCAGTTTCAGCTTTCTTGTAGAGAGCAGCAAGTTTTCCTCAATGACTTCTCTGTACTTTGCTCCATTCATTTTCCCTTCTATCCTAACAAGTGCCCCAGTCCCTGCCAATGAGAAACATCCCCATAACATGATGCTGCCACCACCATGCTTCACAGTAGGGATGGTGTTCTTTGGGTGATGCGCTGTGTTGGGTTTGCCCCAAACATAACGCTTTGCATTTAGGCCAAAAAGTTCCATTTTAGTTTTGTCAGACCACAAAACTTTTTGCCACATGGCTACAGAATCTCCTGAGTGTTTTTTTTGCATACTTCAAATGGGATTCAAGGTGGGCACCAACAGGAACTGATGGATTTATCCTGATATCATGTGAATCACTACAATTTAACACAGGTGGAGGCCACTTAACTTGGTGTGTGATTTTGAAGGCGTTTGGTTCGCCTGAGCTAATTTAGGACTGCTATTACAAGGTGGGTGGACACTTATCCAACCAAGCTATTTCAGTTTTTATTTTTAATTAATTTCCTACAAATTTCTAGAATATTTTTTTCACTTGGAAGTTGTGGGGTAGGATGTGTAGATAAATGAAAAAAAAAAAAACTATTGAAATGCATTTTAATTCTAGGCTATGAATTTAAAATTTTGAAAGGTGGTATAGACTTTCTATAGGTACGCTATTATATATATATATATATATATATATATATATATATATATATATATATATATATATATATAATCTGAAATTATTACTGTATTCCAAACTGTAAGTTTCCAATGCTTCTCAAAAGGCAGCTTACATGTCATTGGATTGATATAATACAAAAGCAAGAGCCTTAACATCTCTTGCTTGCATGAAATAATTACATCTAAAAATGGCACTGCATTTGTACATGTCAGATTATATAAAAACGTGTTGCTGCTCATTCAATTTAATGATTTGCCCGCTGGCATTTTGAACCTGGTCTGTTTTCAGCACCTTTTGAACTAGATCTCTGCCCACAATCCTTGTCTTCCATTATAGCCATATTAGCAACATCTGCATCCCTATCAGGCACACACAGACTTTCTAACACAAAGGGAAATATCCCCAATTGTGTTCAACACTGTTGTATTAAAAGTGTGACTGCTAAATTAAAAAGATGTTTTATATAGAGCGGCTCTGAAGTGCATGGCTAGATAACATGACACACTTTAATAGGAAGTTGCCATAGAAATCAGTACACACAATATGTAAAATGATTTTGCTCCTGCAAAGAACACCTGGCATCTGTATATTGTATTTTAGGTTAAAAAAAAAAAGGTTAATTAGGTTTTATTTCAAAACTGTTGTGTCGGCAGAATCAGACTTGTATCAAGCAAAGAATCAGTAATAAAACATGTCTCACAACATTTTTATAATCTCTTTTCAGTCATGGATTTATGTTACCGGCTTGCTCAAATCAATCTAAATGGATCCCATAACTTTTCTTTGGCATTTTTATGATTTAAACTGAAAGTGCCAGTGTGAAGCCAGGAGACATAACACACATGTGTTATTTAAAATGGCATGAAGGACCACCTTATGTTATTTATTCCATAAAATATGGATCACTAAGTCCATTTTGTTTTATTTGTGGTTTGTAATATTTCAATTACACTTTTACACTGCAGGTTATATGATATACAACACTGCATAATACAGAGGCAAATGCCATTTAAAGGGTATGTGAAATAGAGCAAGTAGCTAAAGAGGATCATTGGATGGAGTCGGCAGATTTCACTGTAATGAAATTTACAGTCACAGTCTGAACATTAATGGAATTACATTTTTCTCACTTTTGAGTAAAACAACTTATAGTCTGTATTTTCAGGGGCATTTCTGGAGCAACATTTTTGAAATTTGAGAGTTCTGAGCTTGGGTGATAAGCTTGGGTCTTATCACAATACCTTTCAGGGGAAATATGTAAAGCAGCATCTGCCATGTTCACCCACCTACAACAGTGTTTACAGTAAACAACAACAAGAAGACAGGACACAATCCAGCTGTGAACACAGACATTTTATATGATTCAAAAAGCCATGTCAACCTGCAACCCACAGGAAGAGCCGCATTTACAAGGGTTATCCTTGTTTAGGGTGACCAGACATCCCGATAAAATCAGGATCGTCCCGATATTAGGGGCTTTGTCCCGCGTCCCAATCGAGGTACTGCCGGGACGCCATTTGTCCTGAGTAAACGTTGAAAACCCAGGCGTAAAATTTTTTAATTTTTATTTTCTCATCAGGACATTTCATGTATGTGGCTGCTGTACTGTCTCGCAGTGCAACAGCATACTCTACTACTAGTTTAGGGTGTGTTGTTGAGTGAGTTGTTTGCATTGCATCTATGCAGCTATCCAATCACGTTAACCTGCAGTCATGTTTTTTTGGTGCGTGCGACTGTGCGTCCATTTTTGCTGGTGAAGTGTCATGATGGCTAGTGTTGTTGACGAACCTGTCACTAAAAAGCAATATTATTATTATTATTATTACTACTATCATTATTATTTCTTTCTTAGCAGATGACCTTATCCAGGGCGACTTACAGTTGTCACAAAATATCACATTACAAAATATTACATTACAGATAAGTGCAGTTATAAAATACAATAAAGTCAGTAGTAGGTCTACATATGAAAAAATTTAAAATAAGAGAAAATAAAAAATACAGTAAATAATTACATTTGAGAGTGATTTCAAATAAGAGCAGTTACACTTATAGTAAGTGCTTCTAATAGTAAGTTCCATTGAGAGCAAGTAGTAAATACAATAAATGGATAAGAACGATTTCAAATAAGAGCAATTACAATTTTATTTTTAATACGGTTACCTATAAGAGTAAAATCAAGTACAAGATACAGAAAATAGTTATAATTGAGCGCAGTAGTAGAATACAGCAAAGTGTGGAGCAGTTCAGTGCAAGTACAAGACGATGTAAGTGCTGATACAATTGGGTGTCATATAGTCCAGTATAATCGAGAGTTGTGAGGTTTACAGATGCTGTCTAAACAGGTGTGTTTTGAGGAGGCGCTGGAAGATGGTCAGGGACTGAGCAACATGTGCAAAACTGCAAAACAGAATACCCTTGTGTGAAACTTTTTCAGCAAGCACAATGAAACGTTGGATACCCAAGTTGTTGCTACAGAGCTTACCCAAGTGTATCACACAGTAGTGCACCAACACTCCTGTCGGTCTTGTGACTGTGAATTGAAGCAGTATTGAGCTGGTGAGGTGTGAAAAGCAAGTAAAAATGAATTTCAACATGAGCTGAATTTCAACATGACCTGTTCTACAGTTATGACATCAGCAGAAAGGATGTTATGCGCATGGCCAAATCATCCAAGAAGTACAAGAACACTGGTGCTGATGACAATTAGAGGGCATATGATGTACAGTACGTGGTATATGCACACTCTATTTTTTATTTTATATACGCACTTATATTTAACCGTATTATAAAGCCTCCCCCCACCAATAGAAAGTGCCCCGTTTTTTCACTCTTGCTATCTGGTCAACCTATCCTTGTTTGACACATCCTTTGAGACCCAGCATTGCTAATGAGACAGGCAGCATTCTGATGCAATTGTCACCCAAGACTCTGTGCCTGTTGGATTTGCTAAGCAGCAATGTCCATGGAGTCTATAGACTGACAGTAGCTATTCCAAAAGAGCTTTGGAAATTCGTGTGCATGATTATCATCTCAAACAATGTTAGCCTTTTATGTGCTTATACAGAGGCTTATTGTAGGGAGGTAACCTTCACATTTTTCTATTTTGTAACTCATTATATATAAATAAGAACGCTGAGTTCAGGTTTCTTGGTATTAGCAATTACAAAAGGTATCTCACAATTGTATTAATTTGTCTGCCTAATGAAATTGTTTTAGTGGGTTCTGTAATTGGTGGTGTTAATTCTTGGAATACCTGCTGGCACATATTAAAAAAAAAAAAACACTTGACTCATCAATACTGGTAATTAAAAGTGAAATAATCAAGACTAAGCAATTTCGAAAAAATGTCCCTTTCAGTCTTTTTTTATATTTGCTTGATTTAAATGGATTACAATTCTGTCTATCAATACCTATGTTCTCGTGTCACAGTCTGTAAGTGCCAGAATCAGCAGAATTGTTTGCTGAAATGGCAATTACAATTACAATGCTATGTGGTTCAATTACAATTCAGAAATGAGAATCCACGATTGATGGAAAATGATCATTATTGATTTAAAGGAAACATTCCCATATCTATATACAATATGAAACTTGTTGCCCATGGCCTTGTCCATATGCGCTTGTTAGCCGCCCCCTATGCTGGCAGATATGTAATATCTAAAAAAATAAGATTTAAACTAACTAACTAATGCTAAGGCTTTGGGCCACCTTCCCCCATAAAGGACAAGGCCACCTCTACCTCCACCACCTCGCAGAATAAAACCACCTGGTGCTCAGGTAAGAAAAAAACCCTAAAATGGTAGAGGAAACCTTATGGAATCCATGGCCAAGGGTAGCCCTTGCTCTGTGCTCCAAAAGAAGAAATAAGAAGAAAAAAAACTTAAGGCTAAAATTAATTAACCACATAGCGTTTTTTTGGGCATGTCATTGTCATTTTTTCAAATGTATAATTCATATGCTCCTGATGTCCATCCCCCTATAGCTCTGATTAGATGTGGAGGAATATTTCGTGAAGCAGCAGACGTAGCTGCGCCGATTCTGAAAGAACATCCAGAATAACTGTTGGGTGAAAATCCAGATTTGATAAACCAAGTCCTCAAGGCGATCCTTCCTTCTGGGGTGTGGAAGAGGGGTTCGTCTGTAGTGGCAGTTGGGAGCATTGTTAGCTGAATAGAGCAGAAAAGGAACAAATAATATGATTAGTTTTAAATAAATAAACATATACTCCCTTTCCCGATCGGTTTCTGAATGTTTCAAAAACAAAAGAATATAGACCTGAGATTGGAGTTTGAGATTGCTGATGCAGAGGTCGGTAGATGGATTGAAGGACTGATTCCGGGAGGTAATCTCGCCGCACAGAACGAACCCACAAAAGACAGAGATAAACATTGCTTCTAGAAGGACGTCCTTGTAAAGGGGGGAAGCATCCAGCGCGCAGTGTTGATGAGGGACTCCAGGATTTTCTTAGGTGATGGGCAGTTTGGTAGGTGAAGGATTGGGAGTGGATTTTTTAATGTCCCGCAATAACATTTGTATCCGGGGTAGGGAATTTAAAGGAGGAAAGTTAACTGCGAGTAAACAAAAGTGGTATTGTAAGCCTGATAGGCTTTGATTTTGAAGTTACCTAGCACTGAAACCCAAGTGAGTTTTCACATACGCCTCATAATAGCAGGGGATGAGGATCTGCCTTTATTGATAATTGACACAGTAGTTAGAGTATCACATTTAAAAACAATTACTTTCTTAGACCACAGATGACCCCATAAAACTGCAGCTATTATGATTGGATATAACTTAAATAGTGCTGAAGATTGTTCCTTGGGGGGTAAGGAGTACATTTCGGAAGGCCAGTTTCCAAAGAACCATTTAGTTTCTAAAATTCCCCCGAACCCTCGGGAAGGGGCGGCATCAGTGTGCAGGATGAGCATGACAGCAGATGTAAAAAGCCATCATAGAAAAATGACATGCCATTCCAGTTGGAGAGAAGTTAAATCCATCATTTGATATCAGAGTGGCACCCTGTGTTGAGGCTGATGTGGTGGTGCAGATCAGGAGCAGAAGATGCTAAATTTAAAAGGTAAGAAATAAATGATCGACCTTGAGGTATCATCCTGGTAGCAAAATTGAGATAACTGAGTAATGAAAGGAGTTTGCATTTAGTACATGATTTATTTTTTAAATAGCAGGAACTGAGAATTTCTCTGATGCGACAAAGTTTTTCTTGAGGGAGGCGTGCTTCCATTTTAACTGAAACGGAGCCCGAATGAGGGGGAAGATAAATTAATGATAAGCCTTTTCTTACCAGAATACTTGCGAGTGGCGACACCTGTGACTTGCTCAGGGTCACACGAGTCAGTGGCTGAGGTGGGATTTGAACCGGGGACCTCCTGGTTACAAGCCCTTTTCTTTAACCACTGGACCTGCAATTAGATAGCTTATGAAAACCCTGCTGGATGGTCGTATAATGATGCAGCCAGTACTACGGGATTGATAGGTGTAGATGCCAGGCTTAGTCTTTTTTTTTCTGAATCGAGGCAAGCGTGTCTGCATATGGGTTTTCCAGCTGCAAAACAGACCTGTCTTCCCCATTTGTCATTTGAATGAGGAGAGAATAATGAGTGTAGGTTTAGATGGTATTTGGGATGGCCGAGAATAGATTGATCGTGGCTGAGAATAGGAAGTAGCGATATCTGCAGAAGGTGCGAAATGAGGATAAAAATGCTGAGTTTGATATGACAACGCTGCTGAAGCTCATAGAATGGTTTTATGGTGAGCAGAGCCACAAACCTGGCAGAAGAATGCTTTTAGACTGGCGAAATGCTGACAAAACAATTTGTTGTCCAGGATGCCCCAGTTTACCCTGACATTAAACTGTCCTAGGATTGTGGCTGCTTTAGCAGAAAATGACTTATGATAGTCATAAAAAGCTGTACCCCCATATGTCATTGATAAATCAGTAACCACACTGAGATAGGCATCTAGTTCCTGATGGCATGTTGGATATGCATCACAGAGAATATCCCTGTAGAGACTGAAGGCAGTAACAAATCCAGAGAGGGTTCATTTTTTAAACAGTGGGTCTTTAGATTTCAGTACAACAGAAACTTTGCCGCAATCCAAAATTCTATTGTCGTAGACTTCTAGGGAAGAGAGCAACAAAAGGACGAGATTAAAGTCCTTACCTTCCTGGATTTGCGTACAAATTTTACTGGAAACCAGGGACGGACTGGGCAACAGAGAAACTGATGACTGAGATTCGCTGCTGCAGCTTGCCGTAGAAAAGTTGAAGGAGTGAGGGGCACTGGTAGCATTGCTGGGACCAGGTGGGGTACCAGAATACGAAATTGCTGTAGACTGGAAAGCATCACCACAGCCAAGGACTGTGAGTGGGTTTAATGCTTGGAGGAGTCGCCATTATGCAAGGTAAGTCAACAGATGCCAAACAATAAAAAAAAAAAAAGAAACACAAGAGGACATAGACAAACTAGGCTTTTATAGGGTTGATGATTACGTTATTGATTAACATGTTTATTCTGTTTATTCTACCAAGCAGTAATCACAGGTACAAATACAGAAACATCCTATATAACATTTTCCCAAACAAATAGAGTCACTAAAAGTGGTTGAAAATGCAAGAAGAATGTTCACTCAATGTAAAACATGAAAATGTGAAATGATAAAAGCTTGGAATGGGGTGTAATTGAAGTGGAATTGATTAATTACATGGTAATTACAATTGCAAATACAATTACATAGGTGTGCCAAGGTTCAACTGCAATTATAATAATAATTATTTATTTATTTATTTTTCTTAGCAGACACCCTTATCCAGGGCAGCTTACAATTGATACAAAATGCCAATGTCCCAGGAGATGCTTTTGTAGGAATCTTAAACTGTCACCCTTGCTGTCACCAAGATGCTAACTACCAACATATATTTTCTAGGTGTTACAAATATATCTTAAAATGAATTCCTACAATTTTTGAATTCAGTTGAAAATACCAGTATGTATATTACTTGTCTGTTTTACAGTTATCCCACA
Source organism: Acipenser ruthenus (assembly GCF_902713425.1). NCBI lineage: Eukaryota > Metazoa > Chordata > Actinopteri > Acipenseriformes > Acipenseridae > Acipenser > Acipenser ruthenus. The sequence continues at coordinate 73,033,328 of NC_081191.1, read as the reverse complement.
ACCATGTGCCACATGCAGATAAACAGCATTTGATCAATGTATGAACAAAAACAAAGCCTCCCAATTAGCAATGTAAGGGGAGTGACATAGCAGATCAAAAACATGTACAGTACTACAATTCTGCTTGTAAAGTGCTAAAACTAGGTGATTTAAACCCTGGTGAATGTCAAAATACTAATTTGTTTTGCATGCTCATTTGCTTGTCCTTTTTTATCGTTGAGGATTTTTTTTCTGCAAACAAATATAAATGTAAACCATGCTATAACCTACATAGGGTTGTAATACATCCTATAATGTTTTTGATTTTTCCTAGCTTGGGGGCCCTTTTCTAAGTGGAATTAAACATCCTGGGAAGAGGTGCACATCCTCTCACACAGTAATAGATTCTTCCTTTCTTAGTCACGCTAAAATAACTTAGAAGAATCAGTGTAGTATTCATAACTCAATTCCTACCTGAATATGAACACCACTATTCTTTTATCAATTAAACAAACAATACAAACAACCCAGCAAACAAACTTAATTAATTACCACTGAGTTGTGTTATTGCACAATCAAAATTAAATTAAAGTTGAAGTTAAAAATGTTGATGTTAAATTGTTCAAGTTAAAAGTTAATTGAATTGGGACCACAGTTTGATTGTAGCAATATTGCACAGATGAAGAATACATACTTCTGCAATGTGAGCTTTGAAATCCAATTCCTGATCAAATATTATTATAGATTACAATTATATTTTATTTAAAAAGACATCCATTCAGATACCAATATTCAGTAATATACTGTTAAGCTGGTATAATACTATGAATAATTAAATACAAAATGAAGCATAAAACACAAATGTCTAGATTAGTGACTATATCTGTAGATTCAAATCACTTAAGTTCTAGTTTAAAATCAAGAAACTAACCAACCAGCAGCAGCCTTGTCCATATTTTCTTTGCTCAATGAAAAACACTAAGGAACACTAATAATGTGAAGTAAATACTGTAAGATGCAGCCTTAAGGTCTGGTGAACACACACATTTACCTATACAAATTCACTGAAGCAGCAATATTTCTCTTTTCTTTGCTCCTAAATTTCAGATATTCAGCCAATAAATGGTTATCCAGGAATATCAAGTGTTGGAGGGGTCAGTAAACATGCTGTCAAGTTTAAAGAGAACAAATGAATTTCCTTTCATTACACCTCACCTCAACCTTCTGAATAAACAAACTGGGAGAAACATTAATCATAGCTGTCTGCTACTTTTAGACATTTCCCAAACATTTTTCAGCAACTACCATTAGCAATTGGAAAGGTCCTTAGAATATGGTTACTTGAGTGCAGTCACTAGACAACATTGACTTGAAATAAGATGGATACTTTTCTAAGCTGTGTATTCATGAGGACAGTTTCCTCTCTACATTGCCAATTATCCTGTATAGCAAATATTATACATTTTGTGGGATACAATCTCATAACAACTTGTTCAGTAACTCTCACACAGTAGTTTTATGTCACAGGCACATTTTGGGGTGTTTATTTCTAAGCTATTTATGCATCATCATTGTGTGAAATGGTTTACAAAAGCACATTTTTTTAGCTCTTTCTTGACACAAAGAGTGAAACAGTGGATAAGGTCAATTATTCATTTCAAATTAACAGATAGCTGAATAGCTTCTTTGTGACATCAACTTGGACTCCAAGAACGCTCCGCTGCACATATCTGTGCCAACACTCTTCAGAAAAGCACCCCATGATTCTGAACCCTTATGGCTGGTTTCAGACCCTGATTATCACTAATCTTGGACCAGCTGTTAACGTTCACACTAGTCTAAACCCATCCTAAATGTAATTAAAACAAGATTATAATTGTTGACAGCCACCAAAAAAAAAATTCTATATACCTTGTTTTTTGTAATTTGCTGCTCCTTACATACATATAGTTAGTAATATCACAAAGGATATATTTGCAGTCTAAATGTCAAATGGATACACTATTGTGCACTGTTAGTGTTGTTTAAATTTTGTTATTAAGATAATACTCAAGACCAGCATTTACAGTCAAATACTGATAGTCCAGCACATCTTGACAGAAGGCATTCCAATGACAAGCTCAGTGTAGTTCATGAACCGAAGGAAGGGGCAGTGTACTTAGTACTGATCCTCATAATTGCAATGTCAAAATAGCAGAATAACCCAGCTTTGGCCCTGAAACCCTCATCAGAATTTCAGCAGCGGTGTTGACAGGATGACATTCACTGACAGCTGTGGCAGACGCATTGTGAACAAGACATGAAACCCAGACTTACTTGTCTGCTAATCTTTGCTCTGCATCTGGAATTTCTTTAGGCTTTACTAGATATCTTGAAGGATCTAGCACTTCTGCCCTAGTAAATTATGTATACATCTGTGGATAACCTGGTGATATGCCTGATACCTTAAGAATATTTAATGGAAAAGAAAAATAAACTATCCTTTACATGGTTAAAACAACAAACACACACACACACACACACACACACACACACACACACACACACACACACACACACATATATATATATATATATAGTAAAAAATCGAACAAAAGTAATCTGTTTTCTATTTTCAATTTTGTTCTGTAAATCAATTCTTTTCTTTAGTTCAGTCTGCACAACATGTTCTTTTGTAGCTTGTCATGGCTTATTTGAACATTGATTGGGATTTGGCACAATGCATTGAACCTCTGCAATTCCTGACTGGCAATACTATTTATCTTAATTATAGTACTTGGTTTGACTGGATCCTATTTGATTTTGTTGGCCATTTCTCTGGGTGGCTAGAAACTGTTAAGTTTTTGCTTAATTTTAACTTTGCTTAGGACTTTATTTCACTCATTCTTTGTGGCTTTCTAGCACAGCTTTTAATTTGCAATGTGTAAAGCTTTTTATTCTCATTCCAATTGTATTGATCTTACCTGAATTCTGCTTCCCTGCACAATTACAGGTGCATGCACGAGGTACCCCTTTGCATGTTTTCGAAAACATACTTGGGGGCCCCTAAAGCTGTGAGATTTGAAAACTGTCTCACTGTTGGCCCATTGAAAAGCATATGCTCTCCAGATAGATGAAGGGAATGTTTTAAAAAAAAAATATTATTCAGGGCCTGAATTTAGAGCTAAATTCATGAAAGAGAACTTAGATAAATTAGAGGAAACAAGCCGATTTTAACCTAACTTTGTTGTACAATATGTGCCTCTAAAAACACCATCTCATTGTATCTTGTCAATAAGTGGAAGGCACCGATTGAGCAGCTGCCCCAGTGCATGAAGTCTGTACTGCAATAACGCATAGGAGTCATTTAAAAGAGTAATGTTTTACTTATAACATATCAAAATATGATCATTAAATGTATGGAGTGCCCTGATGATCCAAACTTCCCCATCAAGTCACTGGAGAAATATATAATGAAATGTCAGAAGAATCCGCCAGTTTTCTATCTTTATCCACGAATTGGACTAGATCCAACAACTGTGAGAGATAAAAATATCAGGTATACTTGTAGGCCATTAGGAGAAAATAAAATATTGGTAACAAATGGCAAAACTTTTTTTTTTAAAAGCTGGTTTGAACACAAATTTTACAAAGAAGCTCATAGGCAATATTGTTATAACTGAGGAATATATTTTGTAGAAAGGATACATAAAAATGAACAAATTAAATAGTTAAAATAAATAAAAATGTAACATTGAAGTATAAAATAAGACTCTTCATATACACTGCTGTGCAAATGTCTTAGACATGTGTGGCAAAGTGGTAAGTGGTAGCAGGTGTATAGCAGGTGCAGTGCAGATACCGTAATTCCAACAATCACACAGACAACAAAGTACGGGTGAAAATGTTTTAATGGTTTATAATCCAATGGTCTGATGACCTGCCAGTAAATAATAAAGAGCTGGCAATACACAACAATGTGTATTGCGCAGTGATGAAACAAAGGGTTGCAGTCCCGCAAATGAAAAACACGGTACAAAACACACACAATTAGACACACACGATCACTGTTCCAAAGTGAGTGCTCTCAGTGCTTGTGGTGAAGTACTATATAATACGTGCTTTTAGTGAAACAAGTGCTGATAACAATGTTTATTAGTGACGGTAGTGCAGTGGTGATCCGGTTTCGTGCTGGCCCTTGGCAACAGCTCCGGATTTGTGTTTAGCCGTCTGGTGATAACAAACACAGACAATTACTAAACAGACAAACAAACAAAACACTCACGAATTATTTTCTTTTAATTATTTTGGGCAATCTCCTGGTCCTTCCAGTTTCCACGTCAAAACCCAAGCGAAGGAAAAGATTTACAATTCTCCAGCCCCTTTTATGCGATTATGCATGACCCCTTGGTAAACGATTGCAGCTGACTCTATTGCCTGCAGCTGCTACCTCGTTTACCTTCCAGGTCAATACATTCTCGCACTGGAGTCTCGTCTTTTTCCAGGCTGATTGACTTCCCGACCCAGGGAATGAACTGTCAGGACAACCTGTCCAAAGCCTTTCCCTTTCGCTACTTTGTATCCTCACAGGTCGAGAGGGAGATTTACAACCAGAACGCATTATATTTCCGTCACAACATGTTGCATTTTTCTACTCTGATGCATTATGAGCATCAACAATTTACTCAAAGCCTCCACTAGTGTTTTCTATTATTATTATAACAACCTTGACTTGCATAAAAAAGTAAAAACATTGAGTGAAATAGCTCGCATCACTCGATTTTCAAAGTATGGTATACGAAGCATAAATCAACAAGTACAGAGAATCATCATCTGTAATTGACAAACCCAGGACTAGAAGACCCAAAAAGCTGTCTAACAAGGATGAGCAATACTTGAAGATAGTATCCTTTAGTCTTTTTGGTGTACAGCTCTAAGTCTGGCTTGATGACTGCTGCATAATACAGTTTAGATCCCTGCCATCATATTTGTTTACATCGTTCAGTGGAATCTGTTTGAATTTCAGAAAGTCAGAAAACAGTGAAAGTGACGTTTTACTCACCATTTGTTTGGAGCATCTTTCTTTTGTAGTATGTTTTGTAATTCATTTTCTGTTAAGTCACAGAATCACCCATTCAGCCATTTTCTCTTGTTATGAGGAGTGGAAATGAAGGGCATTCCTTTGAAAAGGGTTGGGACAGTGATGTGAACTAATCACATGTCAGAGGGAGACTACTGCCCGGTGGTGTAAGGATGTTAGGGCAATAGTTCAATCTATTTGTGCTCCTATGATGAGGTTTTAACCAATCACAGGCTAGAATTTCAAGGAATTAATATATATCTATATTAGGGCTGTCAAGCGATTAAAAAAAAAAAAATAGTCTTAGTTAATATCGGTTTTAATCGCATAATAAACTGATACAATTACTACATCCATCCTAATTTAAATTTGTTTTATTACTGATGCTATTATTATTATTATCCTTAGCTGTAAATAAAATAGTTTAAAACGTATTTATGTATTTGGGACTGGTGTACCCCGTGCAAATTCACCCTCTTTGTCGAATTATAAACAAAACCATTTTAAAAAATGTATTAACAGGGTGTAACTTTTTTGATTGTCACATTGCCTGCAATGTTGTGTAGTGCAAGTAAATATTAGTACACATAATTAGTCATACAAAAAAAGATGTATTCACGTAAAACATTTTGATAACTGTAAATAACTTGGGGAATGACCACCTTGTTTGACGAAGAGCATTAAGTGAGTTTGTTTTGGTGAGTTTTGTGTTGGTGTTTTGCATTATATAGTGAAGGTGAATGCCCAGCGTGTATTTTATGTAAACTGTTTCTTTTGGCCCTTGTGTCTGTTTATTTGTTGTTTTGTTTAATAAATGTGCACTCTAGTGTAGTGTCTTTCCTGCCAATAACATCTGGGGCCACAGCGCTATCCTGTTACAATCACCATCATTATAATAACCTTCTCTGTCTCTTTGTCAATATTAAATAGATGTTGCAATCTTCATTTATGTTCAAACACAGCAGGGTTTTTTAGGCTGGGAACTAGAATGTGTGATGATCCCACTTAAATGCATTACAGGTCCCAGCACCAAAAAACTTACACCACGGCATTCAAAACTAGTGACAATACTAACTTGAAAGCCAAGTTTTACCTGAAGACAAAAATGGTTATGCTTTGATCACGTATCAAATTGCAAGCTGCTGTATAATAAACATCCATATTGCTGTTTAGTATTAGTTTGCAACTTCTTATGGCAGCCACTACTGAAACAAGACGGGTTTACATCACAGATAAGTAAAATACGAAATGACAGCATTATGATTTTACCCCTAAAGCCCATGATAGTAATAACCTTTATACATTACACCTTACTTCTATAACGTACAATGTTTAAAAAAAGTACAATAACCTGCCAAAAGCATCAGTGGTGAGGATTCTGTACTAGAAACAGTCCCAATAAAATAGACTCCAGAGGCAACACTGTACTTTAGTTCAATACTCTATTATGTATCTTTATGTATAATTAGGGCTTCTGTTTTTCAGTTTTTATTATTTGTATTTTTCTGTGCTTATTTTTAGCTATTTTCGAGTTATGTAAATTCTTTTTTTTTTCAGAGCGTTCGTTGTTGATATAACTGTATGAAATTAGTGTTTTTGGTTACTTTCCAAAACGCTTAAGCGGTTTTTTTTTCTGTCAAAATATGTAATAAGTCTGGATTTGCCCCTGTACAGTTGTTACAAAATATCACAATACAAAGTATCACATTACAGACAAGAGCAGTTATAAAGTACAATAAAATCAGTAGATAATAAGATCAAATACAAAGAAGAGCAAAATAAAGAATACAGTAAATAATTACATTTAAGTGCGAATTCGTTTAATGTCGGGGTTGGTGGAGGTATTTGTTGCTGTCCTGTTTATGTCTAAGTTTCTGAATAGACCTTTTGTTTTGGCCCTTGTGCCTTTTTATTTGTTAAAATGTTTTTTTTAGTGTTTGTATTTGTGAACTAAACGTGCGCGATAGAGCTTCACTGCAGCATCTGTGTTCCGAGTCGCTTTTCCTGCCAGTAACAGCCTGGCTGTGACGCTGCCCTGGCACATTTGGTGTCAGAGCAGGATACCGCCCCTGGAGACTCAGAGCAGGACTGCAGTTGGGGGAAAAAAAATAAATTTAAATGAAAAGAAAGGCCCTCTATCGGGAGGAGGTGGTCGGCTGAGGAAAGGAAATTCAAAGTCATTGTTTTTATCTTGCTCTTAATTGTATTATTACTTGTACTGTGATTCTTGAAATGTATTTGCTTACGATTATAAGTCACCCTGGATAAGGGCGTCTGCTAAGAAATAAATAATAATAATAATAATAATAATAAAAAGGCTTCACCTAAAGGCTCTCCCAGCGCCAGGCTGAGTGCCAAAAAAAGGGAGGAGTGGCCGGTTCCCGGAGGCGAGCGAGGGAGGTGCTGCCTGTCCGCACCCCTGCAAGCTGCATGGCCGGAGGTGCCAGCCCTGCCGGTATAAGTTGTGTGTGTAGAGAAAACAAGTGGGAATGTGGCTGGGGCCATAATTGAATAATTAATGGGTAATGAGGCTCCAGCCACAGGTGTATAAGGGGAATCACAGGTGTTAGACAGGTTAATGTCAGTGTTGGTGGAGGTACGTGTTGCTGTGCTGCTGTCCTGTTTTTGACCATACGTTTTTGTATAGTCTTTTTGTCTTGGCCCTTGTGCCCTTTTATTTGTTAATGTGTTTTGTTTAGTGTTTGTATTTGTGAATTAAATGTGCACGATAGCGCTTCACTGCAGCTTCTGTGTTTTGAATCTCTCTTCCTGTCGGTAACAGCTTGGTCGTGACGCTACCCTGTCACAAGATCATATTGAAATCATTACTTCTTCCTGCAAACATCTAAATACAAAATATTTGTTCTGGAGGAAAAACTCTTACCATGAAATCAAGTTATTTGCAGTCCTGTTAACAGCTGCACATTACTTCATTCAATTCATCCAGCAATATAGTCCACATCTCAGTGATGTCATACAATATTTGTGGTTTCTACAGCTTGAAGGAAAAGTAATGCAGTGCTACAGTCAATTATAGTTTTAATTCATCTGATAAAGAGTGACAGGAACCACAAAGGTCACATTATAGGGAAACAGGGACCTGCACATACTGGAGGATTGTCTGGAATTTTTGCTATTTACCACTTATTTAAATATGATTTTTGGCATTAATGTATTGAAGTTCTGAATACACATAATCCAGCACATATTAATAACAAAGTAATGTTTTTCCAAGAACAGTATTAAAAATAATATAAAAATAAATAAAAACAGAAAAGTAAATTACATTTGAAAGATTTTAATATTTAAACTGTTTAAATTTTCACAACATCCCTCCATAAATCAAAAGTATATGAGTTCTGTAAAATAAATCACTGTAAAATACATTTCCCCACTGTTGATTTGATTAATTTGCTCTCTGTCAGAAATATCTAGAGAATACCACAATGAGTTCTGTAAAACATTGTATTTATTTTGTACTCTAAAACAAGTAACCAGCTTGCTCTAACCCTAAAAATATCCAACACACAGTTAAACACATGCTAATTCATTCATACCGAGTGTGTCACTGAATAACTTAACATATTTTATAACATGTCTAACACTTTAAACATCTGAATGTCAAGTACACCATTTTATTATTTTTTATTTGTATTTTTTGTACAAAATACTTATTCTATTCTTTATTATTTTGCAGGTGGGTAGAATATGGTATTTTTTTAAAACACATTATTTAACAATGCATGACCAACTGAGTAAAAGGTTCTCATTTACAGTGGTGAGCTGGGGACTAGGCTTTTGTAAATCAAGCTTTGAAAGAAAACGTAAATGACCAAAGCAGCTAAATGTATGATTCACATATTTGATCCACATTTCAGGTGTGTATTTATTTTGATAAATGAATAAATGTGTAATGAAGTGTAACCCTACCTTCGGGGTGTGAACCATGAACCCTAGCTTGCAGGTACATGAAGAGGACCAGACCAGTGACTCCAAATGTCAGCAAGGACAGAAACACTTGCTTGGGATCCATGGGCCTGAAAAACTGTAAAGGGTTCAGAGTTTAATGTGACAAGTCCATACTCAACCCACTCTTCTTGATGTCTCTGAGCATTTAGTTTACAGGAGAATGAAATGTAAGTGATGAAAGATAGCTATTACTGGGGTTGACAAAAATGTAAACATGCATTTTGTTCAGCCATTCCTAAGCATGCAGTGCAAATGCTAGTTGATGATAAGATCCTTTGAGCAGGATGAAATATTGTAGGAAGCAATCAATACTTTAGTATAGAATGATAGCTACCAGTTAACTTACTTGATATACTGCAGTAAATTTGTTATCCCCTTCGCATTACCAGAAGTGCAACATTCCCAGAGAATACAGTATTGCCCTTATTACTCTCTATTCATTCAACAGTATTATAAACTTTATTATACATTGAATGCTTTCTTTTTATTCCTGTTCAGTTTTATGAAGTTACAAAGTTTCTAAAATATGGTAAAATATGGTATAGCAGTAGTACTGGTTGTCTCCACTGTAGGAATCAGTTTTCTGTTGATCAGCATTGGTTGTATTGTAACGGTTTCCAAAATTTATGGAATACTGTCAGAAAAATAAATAGATTCTGGACCCAGTTCAATTAACCAACAAACAAGTGTATTGTACAGAAACATTAATGATGTAGATACAACACTTACAAGTGACCAAAAATAACCTCAAACCAACACCCCACAAATATTTACACAGTCCTGAACAGAATAGTTACTGCAGCTCCTCAAATTAAAAAACAAGAAAAAAACAAAAATAATCCAAAATCTAGAAAAAATAGATTGGTCAGATCTCACCAGGTCTGGGGAAGCTGTTAGTGTAGAAAATCCTTGGGGTTGCTGCCCATCCAAAACAAAACCAGGAATACTCCAAACAACAACAAAAATATTTGTAATCCAACAGCAAAAAGGAGGAAGACGTCAGCAAACTATTTTTAAAATGTGTTTTTAGTACTTATAATACTTTTTCCTAAAAGGACCTTATAACCTTTTTTTTTAGTAGATGATTTTGGTTAAAATCAGAGCAGCCAGAAACCTAACTCTTATTCCAACTTTTGCACCACTTTATTTGAAAGAAAAACTAAAACTGCAGACAACCATGGTCTCTGTTTTTCCACTGAATATAACCCACAAGCGAGTGCAATCAAAAACATCATTTTAAAACACTGGCACATTTTGAAAAGTGACAAACAACTTCATATTTTCACTTCTTCGCCTCTGTCACAAAGACGGCCGGAGTGGGTGGCGTCAGACCAGAAGCAGGAAGTAAATAAACAGAGAGATGTGGTTTGTTTAAGCTGAGCGCGTGATCGCGCTCAGCATTTAATAATAAACAGCACAGAAAATAAAAGGTTTGAAACAGCACAAAAACAGGACACGGCACTTGCGCCAAAATAAACAGACATACAAAACGACTAAACACTAAACAGACGGTGCAGGACAGACGAACAAACACGGTGAGTACAAACAAAACACTTATATTTACGATCTTATTTTACTCCTTCTCTCTCACCCGTTCTCCACTCTCTGAACACCTAACCACGACTGAGTGAAAATGTGCATCTATATATACTGTTGTGCTGGGATTCAATTACTAATTAATTATTCACTTGAATCCCAGCACGTGAATTAATTCTGTGCAACCCCGTGCTCACATATTACATTTAACCAGCACGTGAAGTGATTTGTGCTCTCCTCGTGCCTAAACACAAATCTACACTTTAAATACACGTGAAACACAGACCCGTTTATATCCCGTGTACCAATCTATACACCAACATTTACACACGCAACATACAACACATAACACAAATGCACACAGGGGCGGGGCGCTTTGCCACAGCCTCCTATGATTACGTTTAGACGTGCACGTAATATCAGAGATAGGGTGATACATACTGTATACTCACCTCCATCTATTACAAAGAATTGGCTTCCCTGCAAACCAGAAGGTAATTTTCGTTGTGGCCAATACAATGTATACAAAAGTCTTTTCCCCCACACAGGCACTAAATATAAAATAAGTGGTTTTATCAACTGCAATACCACACGTCATTTATATGCTTAAATGCCAGTGCGGTCTTGTACATATAGGCCAAGCAAAAAGAGCCCTTAAAAGTACGACTAGCCGAGCATAAAGCAGCTATATATAATAGAAACATGGATTATGCTATTGCCCAACATTATATTACAGCTAATCATGGCATGGCATCTTCCTTGAAATTCGTTGATATAGAGCAGATTAGTCTTTCAAGTAGAGGCAGGGACTTGATTAATAGGTTCCGACGCCGTGAGTGCTGTTGGATTTATACACTGGATACTTTAGAACCGAGGGGACTGAATGAAGAACTTAGCCTTGTTTCTCTAGCTTTTTCTAGCTGTTATTGGCATATTCAATACCATCTTTGAAGAAACCACCGTAATTATGTTTTTTTCCTTATAAGAGGATTATTAGGGGCTTTTTGAATTAATGTATTCCTTTTTCTGTATTGTTTTTTCTTTTAATGACAAAAAAATGATATTTAATGTATGTTTAATATGCAAGTATTTTATGATTATTATTGAGTCACTTCAATATATTTGCCCTGTTGAAACCTGTATACACTGGGTTGTTGTAGACAATTAGATTACAAATATCCATATGGGAAGTGTTTCCAATTATGTGTAAATGACCAATGGTGTTCTTGCTAATTGAATCAAAGTTTATATGGGGCCCGTCTATACTAGTTTCTCCAGATTGCTCTGAGGAAGACGCTAGTAGCATCGAAACTTTAGCACTTCTGTATGGACTATAACTGTCTCACATACATGGATTAATTAAAGTTATACTGCAAAACTACCAAGTGTGCTCTCACCTTTTATGCTTTTTCTGCAGCCTATTCTCATATACATATATAGTGTGTGTGTGTGTGTGTGTAATGCTGCTCCCTGTCCATGGTGTGCTAGAATTGAGACCCTTCTGCTATCACGTTCTGACTCAGTGCAGGAGCACCCCCAGTAATCTTTCACGCGGTTCGCAAAACTGAATCACACTGACATCCCATCTCATGCTGATAACGACTCTGCATCAATATGCTGTAAAGTGTTTCAGTCAATCAGAGTGCTGCATTTTTGTTCTTCTGTCCTACACTGTCACATTCTTCATTTTGTTCTACACTGTCACATTAGAAAACTGCAATCAAATTGCATCACCGTTTCCCTTTCTAAAAAATGAATAAACACAGCGCACTGCCATCGAGGCACAACATTCAGAACAGAAAATAGGAGGCAAAAACAGCAGTAATGTTGTTGAAGCTGACACCCTGGGATCCTTCAAGAAGCTGCTTGATGAGATTCTGGGATTAATAAAATACTAACAACCAAACGAGCAAGATGGGCCAAATGGTGTCCTCTCATTTGTAAACTTTCTTATGATCTTATGTATTGAAATATATTCACCACAAGATAAGACTTGTAGGATAGGTCATTATATTTATAACCTGTCAAAAAAGTGTCAAATCTGACACAGTAGAGCAGTGCAGTAATAATAAACCACAACAGTATGACATTTCTCTTTTTTTTTTTTTTTAAAGAATACAGTATCTTATGTATTCAGGAAGGTAATATTAATGACAATGTACTGTAATGTTTTTATTTTTCTACTTTTATCAGAAAGCTTGTAAAGATAAGTTTGTGCCATTAGTTTCTTTCTATGACATGACTTCCCATCATGCCTCAGGATTAACTGCATAGAATAGGGCAGCAGTGTGGAGTAGTGGTTAGGGCACTGGACTCTTGACCGGAGGGTTGTGGGTTCAATCCCCAGTGGGGGACACTGCTGTTGTACCCTTGAGCAAGGTACTTTACCTAGATTGCTCCAGTAAAAACCCTACTGTATAAATGGGTAATTGTATGTAAAAATAATGTGATATCTGTATAATGTGAAATAATGTATAATGTGACATCTTGTAACAATTGTAAGTCGCCCTGGATAAGGGCGTCTGCTAAGAAATAAATAATAATAATAATAATAGAAGAGTAGTGCTATCCCGTAGTTTTAGGAATGACACCACACACAAGTGAATGAAGGTTATGTGTCACATTCGAGAAGCCATTAACAATAATGTACACAACAAGCCTTTCATTTTGACGTATATCTTTATAGTTGATCTCAAATTATAATTAATCTTTTAATAAAGATTAAACCTCTGGACAGTTTAGAGTTAAGGGTGTTAATTACTTGTCTCTCTGAAGGTTATTCTCTGCCTTTTTAGCCTTCTAACTATTTATGTTGATACATGTAATTTAATATGTTTCTCAATTGGCTACAAGTTATCAACTAACTGCCTCTAGATACCCAATTAACTGAAATTTAATAAAAACAGACAATAACAATTCCTACATATTCAAAATGCAGTTTACACTTTGCTGCATAAACAATTATACTTTAATCTTTACAGCCAGCAAGGGAAATAACCATCACCTGTTCTATTAAAGGCATAGTATAAAATAATTAACAATGACTACCTGGAATTATTTTGATGAATAACTAAAATAATATTGTATAGTATAGATTACATTTTTCCTCAGTCCTACGAATGGATGACATGAAAACATTAACCCTAATTTCTTTTAAAAAAAATAGTGTACAGTCTCTATTTTTAAGATATGGATAAGTAATTAATGAATTGAAGTATTTTTATAAGTGTTTTAATCCTCACTTTCACACAAAACAGAAGATTGCACTACAACACTACAATCATGAAGGTTTCCGTGAATAATCAACATTCAAGGTGGGCAACCCTTAGCATGCAGATCATGTGCGGGCACACGTTTTCTTAGATATGCAGGTTTACAAATTATTCCTTTTTTGGCATCTGTGCATGCCAGGGCTGTCACTATACAATTTACTGTGTGGACATTATTTTCTTTACAGTTTAGAACAGCCAAATCCTAGTAGGCTATAATAATACTTTCACAGATACAGTCAGTGGCATGCATGCACTTAGTTTTAAAAACAGTAATTGATGCTGAAGGTGAGGCACCCAAAATGATGTGATCCAAATCATTATAGGAAAAGTTCCCTTGCTTGGCCATCATTTATATATGAAGTGGCTCACTACTGGTGTTTTTGGTTTTATTTATTTTACAGTGGCGCTGTGCTCTATCCCAATTTCACGAAGTGTATTTCGGTAGCGAGCTCCTTTTCTCATACTTCAGACTTCAACATTGAAGTTGAAATCATACATCAGTGGGCTCTATGCTGCAATGATAAGGCAAAATGTAAGCTATTCACATCAATTTAATAAAAGTTGGCCCTATACTCAAGTTGCAAAAGCCCTCCAGCTATCCAGGGACAACCATTTCCTGTTGATCTTCCTTGCACCATGGTGCCAAGATATATACAATAATTTTACTGTGAGGATGTGACAGAGATCGAATGATTCTTGGTGTTAGATCTCCCTCCTGACCTGCGCAGGACACTGTGTACAGGGAACAGAGTACCCTGGACTAAATGGCATGACAGTTTATTCCCAGGGTTAGGTGGAAGTCGGCCATCTAGAAAGGGGGCAAAGCTACAGTATACGAACTCAATGACCTAGACGGGAAACGACGTGGCATCCGCGGATTGGAGGAGCAGATGCGCTCGTTGACCAAGGGGTCATGGGTGATGTTATAAAAAGGGGGCGCAGTGATGTGATCTGTTCCTTTGTGAATGGTTATATTAAATGACCAGAAGGAGAACCTGTGTTGTGAAATGTGAGTTTGTCGTTAATAATACTGTTTGTAATTATTTGGACGGCAAACATGATCCGGAGCTGTCGCCAATAGGCCAGCACTAAACCCGGATCAACAACACTGCACTTTTGTTTACACTAAAGAACTGTATTCACCATGAGCACTAGAGCATGCACTGTGGACTGGTGTTTGTGTTTGTGAACTAAAAATGGGGCTAACCCGTGGATTACAAATGAGCAACACACACCGCTGTATTGCTTCATTACCATTGTTATTATTTACTGTTGTTTTGCCATCAGGCCATTGGATTTAAAAACCATTAAACATTGCACCTGGATTATAATTGTCTGTCTGTTTATTAATCACTGCTGCATTACCTTCACCTGCACACAGTTAACCACTTTGCCACAGAGGAATAAACTGACAGGACATAAAGCCTCCACCATCCAGGGCCTACCTATACATAACATGGTCATCATTAGTCCACTCTGTTCCTCAGGCAATACATTTACAGCAACCCTTATCTTCAGCTGGCTAGTAGGCGGCATCCTTTGGAAAAGGAATTTACAAGAAAACACGTGTCGACATGTGAATACATGTAAACCCCCTCCCCTACCAACATTGCTATCTAGCATTGATTGAGCAAATCAAAATCAGCAGGAGTAGATTTTATCCTATTAAATAGAAAACAAGATGTTGGGTTTTATTGGACCTTCGCAATAGAATTACAGACATGGACTCGAAAGTAATTAAGTAACTCACTAAAAACTAAGTTTGACAACAGAGTGATGCACAGATGCCTCCACATACACAATACTCACTTTCTGTGCTAAAGAACCACCACATATAGTATATGCATCTCTGGGGGAAAGGAGAAAAAATGTAGACATCATGTAACCCTGGAGTCAGATTATTCCCTCTAGAGTTTTTCTTTTTTATTATTAATAAAATACAGTACCTTGTTTAAAAAAGCTATATTTAGTAGGTGTTACAGGGTACCGCCCCTGGGGGTATTTGGTTTATTTTGTGTAGTTTGGGTTATGTGGGCCCGAGTAATGCACAGTTAGTTCACGTGCAAACTACCGGGGCCAGATTGAATGATTAGCAACTGAGTCCCGGCACAGCTGTATATAAAGAGGCATGGATCAATCACTCGGGGTTGGGTGTTCATAATGGAGAATGGGAGATAGAGAGGAGAGGAAAACTAAAAAGATAAAAATAAAATAACAATTGCTACTTGTGCTGGATGGACCGGCAAGGTACTTGTACTTGCTTGTGTTTGTTCATTGTTTGTTTGTCTGTTTATTTTGGCCATCATGCCGTTTATTTTGGTGTCACAGTGTTTTGTTTTGTTTAAACTATTTTGTTTAATAAATCTGAGCACCAGCGCACTTTACTCACAGTACTGTGTCTCAGCATTTCCTGGTCTGACGTCACCCACAAGCCATCCTTTCCACAGTAGCTATCAGAAAGTACTTTTTTCCTCAAATAAATAATATGTGTTGTAAGTTCCCTTTCAATTTGAAGACGACCAACAACTATACTTTTGGGATATACCTGCCAAAGGTCAGGTATTTACTGAGCATTTTATGTCAGAGCTGCCGATAGGCCCCTCCGAGGAGTGACTTCCTCGGTACCGCCTACTTACGGAATAAGTAGTCACTCCGCAGAGATCACATTCTCTTTTGCTTCTCACAATCAGGTAGGCAAGGTAGGTATAAACTAACCTCTCCAGTTGCGGGACTGAATCTTGTAAATGAGCTCTCACTTTGAGTTTTCTGTTCCCCTGAAATTTACTGCTGGAGGTTGGCTTGCCACTTCCCCGGAATTGGAAACTCGGCATCTGAGGACTGAGCCTGAAACGCTGCACAACTGCGCTCCATTTAAAAATAAATAAATAAATAAATAAATAAATAAATAAATAAATTACGTTCTTTCTTTCGACAGCCTACATCGCTTGACGACTGTAGTCTGAGTTTTTCTAACCTACAGCATCTGCTGTCTGTGTTTTTCCTCTGTCTTTGCAGCTAAAAAAATATTATAATGCTTCGGTGCCACAGAGCCTTGGTGCTTCGCCGCCTTTGGTGCTTAGACGCTCCCTGCATCAGTGCATCGTTACCTTAAAGCCTCTGTGCTTCGGTGCCCTCGGTGCTCCGGTGCCTTCAGTGCTTAGACACTCCCTGCATCGGTGCCCTCGGTGCTTTGGTGCCTCATAGCCTTGGTGCTCAAACGCTCCCTGCATCTGCACCCTCGGTGCCCTCAGTGCCTCAGAGCATCTGGACCTTGGTGCATCGGTGCTCAGGCACCCTCAGTCCCCAGGACGCTCAATGCATCGGTGCTTTGCCCCGGCACGTCGAGATGTCCAAGTTCCACTCTTGCATGTCCTGCGGAGGGATGCTGCCCCTACAGGACAAACACCTCCTGTGTCAGGTGCTTGGGAATGCATCATGCCTCCTCCGCCCTAGTAGAGGAGTTCTGCTTAATCTGCGCAGCGTCCCAACCTCGGATCCTGCACAGGAATCTTGAAGAGTTTACGGGAGCAGCTTCCTCAGCCAGCTCAGCTGAGCCCTCTGCAGTGTTGGGAGCCTCATCCTCCTCCCTCCTCCACCTGTGTTTGAGCCCATCGCAGAGCATACCCTGCGCACAGGCTCCTTCAAGGAGCAGTAAGCAGGCAAGGCACAGTAAGCAGGCTAAGGATATCTCTGACCTGAAGAGCCAGGTGGCTCAGGTTCTAGAGTACCTGGTCAGACAGCAGGCTCTTCCCCATGCTCCTGCCCCAGCTTCGCCTCCAGCACCTGCCCCGGTAACGACTCCGCCCTCACTGGTGGTCGTGGACATCTCAAAGCGAGACGAGGCAATGAGCAAGGAGAAATAGGACGCGATTTCGATTGCAGCTTCCTGGGATGGGGACTCCTTCGCACAGCAGGAGACAGACATCCAGGAGATAACCAAGGAGACGGGTCCCACCTCTGAGATTGCCTCAGAGACTGGTGTTACCCCTCCTTCGAGCTCAGTTCGAGCACTTATGGACCGAGCCTCCAACTTCCTCCAGGTCCCCTGGAAGGCAGCGCCTGAACAGCGCAGCTCTGTGTTCAGACCGGCGCAAACTTCGACCCCACAGCATTTTCTGATGTTCCCGGATTTTCTGGAGGAGGTACAGTCTTCTTGGCATCGACCAGCCTCTACGTCGAGTGTCTCCAAACACGCAGCCCCGCTGGCCTCCTTGGAAGGTGCAGGGGCGCTGGGACTAGCGCAATTTCCGCCGGTGGATTCCACCATAGCGGCCCTGGTGCGAGCCCCTCCAGTAGGAGGTCTGTCTAAGGTCTCTGTATGCCCTAATGCAGGATAACAGAGGCCCATCTTAAAAAAGCGTATGCAGCCAAAACACAAGTAACGCACCTGGCCACATGGCAGGTCTCCTGACGGCCTACCTGGATGGCATCTTGCGATCGCCACTCCTCCCTGAACCAGTAGCCTCAGAGCTGCACTTTGTCTCAGGTACGCTGCTGCAAATCTCAGGCTTCCAAGGGCAAAACCTGGGCAGAAGCCTGGCTGGTCTCGTAGTGGTGAGCAGACAGCTTTGGCTGTCACAGGTCAGGGTCCCGGATGTCGGCCTTATTGGGCGCGCCTATCTCCCCTGGCCATACCTTCGGGCCATCGGTGGAGGATATACTGCAACGCTCTCACTGAGAGCAGGAGGCGTCTCGACAGGTGGCTGCGATGCTCACTTCCCAAGGTTTTCTAGTGCCAAAAGATGTTGGCCTTCGCCCCTGAGACTCCTCAACGGGTTCTTGAGGGAGAGGAGGTTCCAGATGGTCACACATAGCCACATTCTCTAGTTCATCCGTCCATTTGGCTTCTCTTTAGCCCCCTGCATGGTCTCAAAGTGTGTGGATGCCATCCTATGCCCCTTGCAGCTGCAAGGGATCAGGGTGTTGAACTACCTGGACAACTGGTTAATCTGCTCCCAGTCGCAGAAAGGAGCAGTGACCCACAAAGCGATTGTGATAGAGCATCTGGAAAGACTGGGACTCACCCTCAACGATGCTAAAAGCCAATTAATACCAGTGCAAAGTACGGTTTACTTTGGTCTGCGGCTGGATTGCCTTACAATCCGAGCCTACCTGTCGGACAACAGAGTGGCTGCCATTCACAATTGTCTAGCCCTGTTTCAACAGGGATCCACAGTACAATTGGTGATGTGTCAGAAACTACTGGGTCTGATGGCCACAGCTTCATCAGCCATCCAACTAGGGTTACTCCACATGTGCCCGATCCAAGCGTGGCTCAATGCCTTCTGGCTACACCCCAAACGCAACAGACATTGTTGGCTGACCATGTCTTGCTTATGCTGGGAAGCCCTGTGCTGGTGGAGGCAAGCCTGCGTGAAGGCATAAGGATAGGAGTGATCCACAGCTGTCAGGTGGTGACGACAGATGCATCCAACTCAGGTTGGGTTGCAGTCTGGGCAGGCACATAAATGCGCTGGAACTGCGAGCGGTTCACCTCGCTCTCCAGCATTTCCTCCCAGTGCTCCAGAGGAGACATGTCCTTGTCCACACGGACAACATGTCTGTAGTAGCGTATGTCAACCGCCAGGTAGGACTTCGGTCCCCAGGGTTGCACCGCATAGCCTATCGGCTATTGACCTGGGCAAAAAGGAACCTGCTACCCCCCAGGATGTTCATCTTCCTGGAGTGGTGAACTGGCAGTTGTCAGTACACAGCAGAATGCTAGGGCCCCCTCCACAAGGTTGTTGTACGCCTATAAGTGGAGGTATTTCCAAAATTGGTGTATGGCCAGAGGTCATGACCCCATTTATTGCCCTATAGCAATCATCTTACAGTTTCTGGAAGATTTGCTAGAGGAGGGCCATATCTGCATGCCATGTCCCTATTGCCTCAGTGTCCCTGTGCACTCATATACTAGTGACCCATTTTCTAAAGGGCACTCAGAGGTTACGTCCTCCTAGAAAGGACGTCCACCCCAAGTCTAGATGTGGTTTTGGAGGCTCTCACTAAGGCCCCGTTTGAGCCTATACATTCCATAGAGTTGAAATATCTCTCTATGAAGACAGCCTTTTTGTTAGCCATCACCTCTGCTAAGCGGGTCAGTGAGCTACAGGCTCTGTCAGTGCATAGAGCTTGTATCCGTGTCTGGGATGATGGAAACAGGGTGTCATTACGTACAAACCCTACTTTACTCCCTAAGGTGGTTATGGCTTTCCAATTTAATCAATCAGTGGAACTAGAGGCTTTCCATCCCCTTCCTGGTTCGGGCATTGAGATGTTATGTGGATAGGACGAGAGCGCTGCGTCAGTCTGGCCAGCTCTTCGTCTGTCATGGTGAAAGGACCCTGGGTCAAGCCCTTTCGAAGTAGCGACTGTCCCATTGGATTATGGACACAGTTTTGACTGCATATACTAATGTCGGCCTACCCCCACCTGGGAGGGTGGCCGCGCACTATACCAGAGGAGTGGCTACGTCATGGGCCCTCTTCAGAGGTCCCTCATTGGCTGATATTTGTACTGCGGCTAGCTGGGCAACTCTGCATACATTCACCAGGTTCTACCGACTCAATGAGGTAGATCCTTCTACGCCTTCATTAGGCACAAGGGTCCTTGAGGTTTCACACTCACACCACAAAGATTAGTTCGGTGGTAGTGGGACATCCCTCATATGCTGTCCGCTCACGCTCTCTCACGACGGCTTTGATATACTTTCCCAAAAGTATTGTTGTTGGTCGTCTTCGAATTGAAAGGACGCAATAGGTTACAGATGTAACCACGGTTCCCTGAAAGAGAAGACGACCAACAAACCTTGCAAGGTCGCATCACTCGCATTCGTATGTTCGATGCAAAAGAGAACGTGATCTCCGCGGAGTGAATACTTAATCCCTCGGTAGGCAGGACCGAGGAAGTCACTCCCCGGAGGGGCCTATCGGCAGCTCTGACATAAAATGCTCAGTAAATACCTGATCTGTGGCAGGCATATCCCAAAAGCATAGTTGTTGGTCATCTTCTCTTTCAGGGAACTGGGGTTTTATCCGTAACCTATAGTTTTATAAGACATAATGTTTCACAAAAGCATGCCAAACTGTAAAAACTGTATTTGTTATTTTTTATGAGAAATAATAATGCCGCATAAAGCAACAGCAGTCCTTTTGAGAAAACAGGCATAAGAAAAAAAATGTCTTGCCATTGTCTTCAGTCTCATGTGCTGCCAAAGTAATAGACTGCTGTACCGTCAATGTGCTAAAACCTAAAAGACTGATTTACTCAACCAAAATATAGGAGACATGCTAAAAAAAAAGTAACATGATGCGGAGGGATGGCAGTCTCAACTGTTGAGAAATAGTGGAAAAAAACAAATTTCATGAACATTTTTTATTTACTGATAAAATATCCTTTCCACATCTCTCATTAATCACAACCTCGAGTAAGGTTCTGAAATCAGCAACTCTACTGCCTAGATACAGCAATAACAAGCAAGCTATCCATGCATCTGGAGACTTGTGCTCAGTAATCCATCTATCCACTTCTATGCTGTATATTGATTACCTTTCGGGTGCCTTCTATGGGATAACCATTTGTCTGTGTACATATCTAAGAGAAATGGTCTGTTGGCATTCCAGAAGGGTTTTGGTAGTGTTTCAGTTTTGAAGCCCAGCTCATGCTCTGCCTAAGAATGCCTCTGATTTTATTGAACTAATAATTTGCTTATTAGACCTTTTGAATTGTTTTCAGCTCTTAAACAGTTGCAGATTTCAAGTTAGCTATAATAGCTATAACATTTTATAAGTAACTTGGACAACCTTTTAGGAGGACTACAAACATACCATTTCTCTTAGGAAAATATCAGTGATCCAGTCTGGGCATTTTTATTTGCCATGCCAATGACTGTAGACAGTGTTTTTTTTTTAATTTTATGTTAACATGTTTACTGTATAAACTTAATTATGCCACCTATATTCTATTTACATGGATTTCTACCTTGATCTCTCAGCAAAACATACAGCATAATACCATTTTTAATGGTTATCAAGAAAAAAAACGTTTCTCTAATGGAAATTAACTATAAAAGAAAGATAACCTAGTGTTCTCGCTAGAATGGACAAGGGTGCTCCAACCTGCCTTTTTTACAAGTGGCCTGTCCTTTTCTTCCCAAGCCCTGCCCTCCAAAAACCTCAGGGTTACTATTCATATAAAATTACCATATATAAAACCACACATTAAAACTGCCAAACAATTCTAGGAAACAATAGTGTCCTTCCACCAAAAACCATCTCTGTTATTCTTCCATCCTTGAGAAAACATAAAACGGAAGTTGACTTAATATATAGTTTAGTTGAGAAATAAATATGAAATGGGCATAAAGATTAGTAATGGTTCACAATTGTTTGAATCTTGCTTGTGCCAAGTTGCTGATGTTGGCTGGTATCCTAAAGGCAATGGAGGAAAAATTAGTTGGGGTGGCTTTTGTCTCAGTGTCACAGAGGTGCTACTAACAAACTTGCCAACTGTAGCGAATTTAATCGCAAGAGACGCGATTTCCAAGTAAAATTAACCCTAACTCACGATCTCGTGAGAGTACGCTTAGATCTCAGGATTTTTCTCTTTTCTGATGTGGCGGTGCAAAACTTCACACTACAGTACAGTCATGTTGGAGAAGAAAAACCCAAAGAAGCCACGCCACTACAGATGCACAAAGCAGACTGGAGCAGTTCTTTCCCAGATGAACATGCTTTCTGTCTGGTTTGTTCTGAAGACATCAACATTGGAAATTCTGGAGTAAACAACCTCAAAAAGCACATGGAAACTTCCAAGCAAGTAAGTCGGGCCGCAACCTCTAAAATGCAGCAGTCTATAATAGTTTATTTTTAATCCAACTTAGCAGACTTTAGGCCAGAAGGTTACAAACGCTGAAGTACTTTTTTGCCAAGCCATTGCAGAACATGGATTATTGATTGCTTTTGCAGATCATTTCACCAAATTCGTAAAGTTGATGTTTCCAGATTCAAGCATTGCAAAGGAATTTTCCTGTGGCCGAACTAAAGCTACCACCCTATTAAAAACTTTTGCCGATCACCATTTGGAATCAGTTTTAATGCATGCCAAAACGGGCCTGGTAACTTTAATGGTGGACGAGAGTAATGATGTTGCAACGATAAGGAGGTTTGCATTATGATTAGATACTTTAATCAGAGTCTTAAAGTTGTGAAAACAGACCTCTTGGCAATGGAAATTTGCAATATAGCAAATGCAAAAAACCTCTTTAGTGTCATAAATTCTGTTTTTTGAACCACCATATTCCATGGGGAAATGTAATGTACAGCCTGCCTGCGCATCTTTACTTTCTGTTTTTGGAACAAGGGCTGGGTGATTTATTAGCCTACAATACTTTTTTTTTCAAGCTGAGGACCTCTGGGGAAAAAAGTGTGAAACTGCTCAAAACACTGCTTAATCGATTTGTAAAGTCAGATGTGATAAGCATTGCCAGTGATGTAACCATGGTGGGTTTCCAAGATTTGGTTAATCAGAAAGAACATAAGAAGTTATCAGTGGGTGTTAAAACTAAAGTTTTTATCCCCACTAATACAGATTTAGACAATGCTACTCTTGACAGGTTCTGTGCTGGAGTCAGAAAGTTTTACTCTGCAGCAGTCCATAAACTGCTAAAAAAAACTACCACTAGCAAACAAAACTCTTCAAGTGTTAGGATTGCTACATCCACCTAAAAAACTGGATTATAAATGAAGATACCATTCTTAATCTACTGACACAGTTTACATATGTGACGAAGTCTGAGGACGAAAAACAAACAAACAAACAATTGTGAATGAGTGAAACCAGTACCAAGTGGACTCTGAATTGCCCGATTCCAACCAGGAGTAACCAAACTGGATGAGTGGGGGGGGGGGCAAGTCCTGGATCTTAACAAAATGGGGCACAGGAAAAGCGGTACCCAGCTCTTTCGATGCTGACTGCTACACTTTTGATCCTCCCTTACGATCAGTCTAGCGTGGAGTGTGTTTTCTCCCTAATGCGGAGAAACAAAACTTCTTTCCATTCCAGAATGTGCAGCAACGATTTATCTGCTGTACTCATAATGAGAACAAATGGTCCAACCTGCTATGAACTGAAACCTTCCAAACAACTACTTGAAATGGCTAAGTGTGCAACACTCCAGCAGATGTCATCGCAGCAGCTGTCAAAGTAACCTTAACCAAGAAGCTGAGCAGGGTGGTGATAACACAGGTAGGACAATTGTAGATAGTTGTTTGTAATGCTTATTAGTTATTTGGACTGTTGATTTTTGTAAAGCATAATGAGATCCAGTAATACTGTTTTGTAAATAGCTTTGAGCTGTTAGTTGAGCAATATAAGCTCCTAGTAATGAGGTTTTGAAGCTAACTAACAATATAAGCTACCTCTTAGCACTGAACTATTGGTTTATGTTTGGAAAAATAGCAACTCATGATTTGTATGCTAAACTTCTTGATTTTTAGGTGTTTGTCTCATGATTTCTGTTTTGGTGGAGTTGGCAATACTATACTGATCAAATGCCAGCCAAGGCCAGATTGTCGGTAATCTATTTATTTATTTATTGCAACTCTGTATAAAATATAAACATGGTATTTACTGTCCTGAATGTCACAAGATGTTCATACTTTGACATCCCTATACTGAAAGAGCCACACAACATCTAATTTACAAGATATGTAAATACTTAAAAGTTAAACTTAATATTGTGTTTTTGGTGTCTCACAAACTTAACGTGGCACCTTGCAATACAGGTATTGTTTTTCCTCTTTACATTGATACCAGTGACGTTAACCGTAGTCTACCGCTATTCCAATCAAACCCAAAAGCACACTCCCCTCCACTATGTATATATATATTTTGCAAAATGTGAATATTTTTTTTTTTTTGAAGCCTCACAAATATAAATATGCATTATCTAAACTTTTAAATTAATCTGCAGTTACTCACAGGTATAGCAACTTCCTCCTCGAAGTGTCAGAAAAACAGGGACAAGGACACGTTTAACATACCGCTGTTAACGTAGAAACAACAATAGCGTCAGAGACTTGTCTGATCCAAAATCTTCACATTTGTAGCAGTTCCGCTTGTTAACAAAAATCAGTCTCCACAACCCTATATTAGATTATCAACAAACAAACAAACAAAAAGATCCGCAAATGTTTGACCACTTTTATTCGTTCTAATTTGACAGCATGGGAATAAGTCCCTGTGTTAAATACCCTCCCCTCCCACACAGCGAAACAAACCACAACCTCTTACGCATAAGGTTTCCAGGTCCGTCCTCAATGCTTTCTTGTCATAGGTGCATTTCAAATACCAGTGCGCATTTGTTTAAGCATTTGTTTTCTGAAAGCCTATCATGCCAAGCCAAACTTTACATGAAAGAAAGAAGTTTGCAAAACAACCAAACAATGGATAACGTTAAAAGTGTTTTATTTATTTATTTAATGTAGCGGTGTATGAGGGGTTCTTAAACTCTTACCAGAACTGTACACCACAGAGCAACAAGAGCCGCTTAAACAATCTCTGAGTCAATCAACCAGTCACGGCAAGTCAAACATCGCTGAACCCATGACCCAAACATTTGCCATAAACATCCTTACATTAATATAGTAATATGTCCACCAAATAATCAAATGTAGTTACACATGTTTTCAACAAAGTACAGCGCTATAGCATATGGTATGCAGTCATTTATTATTCTATTTTAGTTTAACCGTTGTGCTGTCAGAATTTCTTTTCTATATTTAGTGGGACTCTGCACTATAGGAACATCGTTTTAATATTCCACATAACTCAGACCTTAAAGGAGCTTCACAATGCTATGAAAAAAAAACACCTAAGGCATAAAATGAAAAGCACATTAAGTTACATGTCTTAAATCACACGTTAATAATCATAATGACATTTCGAGAACAACTGCCCTGGAGCACTGTTTATATAGAATGCAATCGGAACATGGGAAACAATAGTATTCATGATTGGTAGACACAACATTTAGACGCAGTCAGTTTGGATCAACACTGTGAAATAGTCCTGTATAAAGCGCATTGGAAAGTATACATAAGTGAAGTACCGCAGTAGAATCTGTTCTGTTCACACAGCGTCCTGGAAAAACTCAGGGTCCACACCGCTGCTACTTTGTGGGGCATTCGATGCCTGTTTTACCCAGTGTTTCCATAATAAATTATCCCTGAATAGATAACCGTCCCTCTTCAAAAATACTGTAGGCAAAAAATTGTAACGCGACATGAACAATTTTTTTTTTCTTCATTTTTTTTTTTTTTATCAGGGAACGAGTGGGTTCGATAGCTGGATCGTCAAATATTTCAAGCTGCAGACTGAACAAGCAGAACACATTTAAACTGTGCCTGAGACTTCATTATTTGTAACTTTAACTGTAACTAGTTACATTTTTTTCAGACTAATACAGTAAGTTACTGTAACTGTTTACAATTTTGTTCAAGTAACTGGTAACTGTAACAGACCTCTTCCCCAACACTGATAATGATAGGTCGGATATTTGTTTTTCATTTTACAGTCTTGGAGTATTTTTATTAAAAAAAAGTCAATCAAATACCTATATGTAGTAAATGGATATCCTTTTTTGAAGATAGTGAGAATAGCTATTCAGGAATACCAAGATATTTAGTAAAGAAGCGGGCTAAGTGGGATAAATGTGCAATAGCATCCCTTCAAAAAAGGATAACATTTTTGGGGTACAACTCCTTTAGTGAGAGGGTGCTTGCTCATTAAAATTATTTGCATATATACTAAGACTGGTTCAGAAAGGATATTTTGTAAGCAAGCAGTGTGAGTGGGGTAAAACTGGCTACTAGTGTAGTACCCCAAGCACCACAAACCATAACGCTGTATAATCCACGTATACAAAATCAGAAATAAAGAGTGCATGTTTATTTAAATAATATTATAAAAAAGGGAGCTCATCTTTAAATATTAGGAAACCTAAAATATACATGCAGCAAAGGGTTAACTGCAATTTTATTCAACTAAATTTATGTTTAACTGTGGTTTGACCCAGAGTATAGCACTGCTCTATAGTGTATTTAAAGAAGTAAACTTCTATAAATACTTACAGCCGCATGGAAAATTCATTTTTCAGAATACATTGGAAAACTCAAACTGCCGTACAGAAACAACTCATTTCCACTTTAAAATGAAAATGTCATGAACATTTAACTGTTTTCTAACTCAAATGTAACTCTATTAAACACAAGTCAATCATGCATGCTATAATATTTAATAATAAAAAAGAAATTTCCCACTGAAGTTTTATTGCTGGAATACTACTGCATTTGGAGACAGTCAAAATGGAGCAGCTTTCCAGTATGCCATACCAATCTTTTGCACTTCTCTGTAACCCCGTACTTGTTTATGCTGTATTTCATTCTGATTTGGGAAGGAACCATTTTAAATGTCACATCTTTCATTTAAAATACATCTAACTGTTACCAGATGAAATATCATCCTATGAAAAGATTCCTTAGCCACTGAACAGAAAGTTTTAAATCCACAACAGATATACCATATATACTGAGCATCAAAAGAAACTTATCACTATTATAACACATTTATTTTCTCAGAAAATAAGGTATATAAATGTTTTTGGTTTCTTTTTAATCACTCGATCATTCATCCTTGTCCATGACACGCTTGAGTGACTATGACTGAAGCATAGCACTTAATCACCTAATTAGTGAGACAGTTGATTGGACACTGGATATGGAGTGATTTCAGCTGTTGAATTGCAAGCTTGAATACTTTCAGCTGTTGAATTGCAAGCTTGAATAAAAGCAATAAAAGAAAAAAATCACAAAAAAACACCAATATCAGCATGTTGGAGACTGGACTAGGGCAGCATACTGTGGCTTGCACTCTTGGGTGCTCACAGCCAGCAATTTCAAACCTGGCATGACGGAATAATGAGACACACTCTGTCAATGGCCTCAAACTGGGAGACATGTGGCTTCTAGGGCTCGGAGACCACTGAACAGGCAGATGCTTATCCAGGCACTACAAGAGGAATGGGTCAGGATTCACATCTAGTGAATTTTATCCAAATACAAGTAATAAGTTTTTTTTGATGCTCAAGTATAAGTCATACATTTCTTTTGATGCTCAGTATACATATATACACAAAAGTGCTGCACCAGATCCATGAAAAATATGTAATACTTCTACTTTGTGAGTGGCTTTTTCCTGATTTGGTAGGGTACATCTGCCTCTTCATCCTGTTGCGCTAGAAAGGTAAATACAGTAAAAAAAACAAACAAAAAAAAAACACTTGACAAATTTATCATAGACTTCATGATGTCATTATGAGTGAAACAGTAGATATTTTCAATATCAAGTCAGTTACGTTGTATATATATTGTAGCGATCTGTACTAAGTGTTATGTGCTGCATCGTTTTGTGTCGCTGTTCCGTATTTTGTCTATGGCCTGATTGCCTGTGCATGAGCGGGTGCAGCTGTGGGGTGGGGGGAGTGTGATCGAGTTGTGACCCCAGTGTGCTTGTGAATGTTGTCCAATCGAGTTGTGTTTTTCCCTCATTCGATTTGTGGGGTCCAATAACGTGACTTGTCAGGTCTACATTATGTCAGGTTATGTCTAAATGTTACATGTTTTCGCAGGGTTTTTCTGTATAATGGGGCAGCTTGCACGTTGCTGTGGGCTGTGGTGTTGTGTGCTGACCCTTGATGAATAAAGTCTGCCGTTTAGCAAACAAGATCTCAAAACGGTCGTCTGGATCCTTATTTCCGCTCAACATTACATAGGTAATCAGAAGCGGGATAGAACTAAAGCATTGAGTACGAAGACAAGGAGCCAGGGCGAGACCTAACTAGAGTCGGCATGCCATTACAGCTTGAGTGGATGCCAGCAAAGGAATAGAGGTCACCTTGTTGGATGGTAGAAGAGGAGCGGAGCCGGAGGGAGCACAGTGCCCCGAGGCAGAACGTCAGGGCTTGCCCAAGCAGGGCAGCAGAGCCGGAGGGAGCACAGCACGCCGACACAGAATGGTAGGGCTCCTCCAGCCAGTGGGAGACGGCAGAGATGAACTGCACCTCTCACCCTGACTGACGGTTGCAGCACAGAGGACACGACAGCACAGCCAACGGGGCAGGGTCCAATCCCCCCCCAAAAGCTGCTGACAGCGCCGCGACTGTGCCCACAACTTGTATGTGTTAAATCTGTTGCACACAGTTTTCAAATGATATGTAATGCGTGCTGCTTATCATTTTACCAATGTAGAGTACAGCAAAAACCTGTGAAATAGAGCTATATAATACCATCTCTTTCAAATTTAATTAAACTGCTAGCTGCAGCATCTCTGTTATGCTTTTAAATTTAGCTTTGTTCTTATCCTTTCATCCATGACAATTTTCTTTTACCCTGAGTAGCTGAAAATAATGATTACCAGTGGGATGAGCTCAGTTTGTCATTATCATTGAAGAGCTATACAGTATTAGGTTCTTCATTTTCTATTGACAGAAAGAAAAACATTTGACAGGCTAAATGAAAGTTTATAGAGAGACAGAAGGATGGAAATGTCTCAGGAAACTGCATTAGTTAAAATAAGGAATCAGTGAAAGTGAAAACATAAAATTCAGATTTTTTTATAGAATGCCTTAAAAAACAGTATCTGACTACTGGCTATTGCTATAGAACTTTAACCTATAAATATACAACAAATCCCACATCATGCTGTAACAATTAAATTGTACCAACTCAACAGTCCTTACTGCCACCACAGGGAAAGCTTCAGTTTTAATGACGGAGAGTTAGTTATTAATGCACCACTCATTTTTATGGTCTAGTCTAGGTGAGTAGCCTTATTAGACTTTTTTTTTTTTTTACAGCCTAATAAATTAATTGAGTTTCCATTCCCAAGGGAAGTACACTGTATAGTTAATGGACTAAAAAGTAACCACCACTCTTACTTTAGATGTTATATATAAGACGATTCAGTACCATCAGCTAATACTTTGCAACTATGAAAACAACCCTGTACCTGCCACTGCAGTAGTCAATCCACAGCCTGTCAGCTCTACTGGAGCACAGCCTCTTTCGACAACAACAACCCTAGAGATGGACAGTTCAGTAATATTGCTCTATTCTTTTCATTTTAGAAATATCCAGACAAACTATAAGCAACTCTGACACATATATAGTTATTTGTTTAATAAAGTTATGTTTTCTCATTATGTATGTGATCCTTTTTGACAATGTTTCAGACTATTTTTTCAAAACTTTTCAGAAGTGTACCTGACAATTTATTACAAGTTTGAGGTAAACCTAGGTTTCAAAATATTGTTTTAAAAAAAAAAATTATGCGGGGGCTCCCGAGTGGCACATCCAGTAAAGGCGCTCCACATGGAGTGCAGGGTTAGAGTCCAGGCTATTCCTTTGCTGACTGAGGACGGGAGCTTCCATGGGGCGGCGCTCAATTGGCCGCGCACCGCCAGGGGGAAGGGAGGGTTAGGTCGGCCAGGGTGTCCTCGGCTCACCGCGCACCTGCGACCCCTGTAGTCTGGCCAGGCGCCTGCGGGCTTGCCTGTAAGCTGCCCGAGAGCTGCGTTGTCCTCCGACGCTGTAGCTCTTGGGTGGCTGCATGGTGAGTCCGCAGTGTGAAAAAAAGTGGTCAGCTGACAGCACAAGCTTCGGAGGACAGTGTGTGTTCGTCTTCGCCCTCCCGAGTCAGTGCAGGGGTGGTAGCCGTGAACTGAGCCTAAAAATAATTGGCCATTTCAAACTGGGGAGAAAATAATAAAAATAATTGGCAATGACTAATGTAAAAAAAAAAAAAGTTTTAGGTGAACCTAGGTTTTAAAATATTGTTTTAATAAAAATTATGAGAATTCTAACTGCAGTTGTGCCCTCGTCCTTGGCCCGGGATGCATAACTGCCATTATGGTCAACTACCACTTGGTACAGCCTTCATCGATGGGCACTATCGCTTAAATAAAGCACCACCCAGGTCATTAGATATACATGGTTTCACCATGTGAAATAGTTTTACTATAAGTTAACTGCTCTTGGTCGAACCCGCTCTTACATGTAATTATTTAATGTATTCTCTATTTTTTTTTTGTTCTTATTTGATTTTGATCTTTTGCTACTGATTTTATTGTACTTTACAACTGCTCTTATCTGTAATGTGATATTCTGTAATGTGATATTCTGAAAAGTGATACGTAACAATATGATATTTTGTAACAATTGTAAGTTGCCCTGATAAGGGCATCTACTAAGAAATAAATAAATAAATAAATAAATAAATAGGAGAATCTACTCATTATGGGTCAATTGCAGCACTTCAAGTGAATATAATTGGACCAATAATTTCCCTCCTCTTTATAAGGTGTATTTAAACAATTCCCATCTTTTTTCCCCATTGTATTGCCTTTTAACATCAAAAAGGGCTTAAACTAAAAAAATATCGCTGTTAAAATTGTTCTCCACGGATGCAAGGACTTTCCAGTGGTATCATGAACTTTCATTTGTTTTGTATCACCACCGCAACATCTTGCTTAACAACCTACAACTAAACAGAAGAATGTGTAAATTAAAGCCAGAGGTTCTCCCAGTTACAGAATCAATAAATAAATGCATCTTCTGTTTAGGCACAAGAAGGGAGGGGAGGGTTCAAGGTCAAAATCTCCTAATTCTATTACAGAAATGCTGTGCATAATGGCAGTTTTCATATAATTATTTGGTGTTGTCAATACACTGTTCCATCAGCCCTCATTTGTACAGGGAAAGCAAGATTTTCTACAACCATAAACATACATGATAACACATGGTCACCAGAAACCTGAGACAGAAGCGTTATATGTACAGTTTTGGGGTCTATTATTTGTTATAATACATGGTAACATAACACTAGAAAACAGAATTTTAAAAAATTGTAAATTAACAATTCATTTTAAACTAGTTCCTTGTAATTACATTTTTTGGGTGGAGGGAGTGGAGTGTGGTAAAACTACATGTATTATTACTAAGAATCAGAGTTGAAAATTTACTTTGCTGTTTTGAAGGGTGGAGTTGGATGATTTCCTCACCACTGAAGAGCCTCTGCTTTCCAAGGGCCATCATTCTAAACTACCTAACATCCCACTGAGGGTATGTGGCTCAGGGAATTTCTTACTAAATGTATGTGGCTTATTGTTTTCCTAGGAGTACTTGCGTTAGTCTGCTGTTCCACAAATTTCTCCTTGGGGATAAAACTTTAAATCTGCAGGCCGGTGTTGTTTGTTTTTGTATTGATGGTGTCTTCTTGTATTTATGTACTGGTGGTATAGTTTATTTAAATAAATTGAGGTTAGCAATGTTATCATCAGCCTTACTTACTATACACGAGCATGATTATTATATGCAAGTCTCTCACCGCCACTGTTCAAAAGTAAATATTGGTGTTATAAGTTGTAGGAACAAGTTATTCCTGTTTTCTTTCCCTATGTTCAAGCCACCTTTAGTCTGTCCCACAGTACGCTACTAACAGCAATACCTAAAATGAACTGTTTATGGCGTCTGGTATTAATGATTAGAGGCACATGAGGAAGGATGGGCTTGCTTTTGCCATTGCTATATCTTCCACTGCTGTCATGAGGTAATGGCTTTGGTCCATGTTCTTTGTTTAGGTTTCTATCTTCCATCCAATTTTTTTTCAGCATGCCTTTGTGCATCTTCAGAAATCATTCTCAAGTTTATATTGTATGCCTTGGAGCAGCTCCATTATAATCAATATTATATTCTAGTTTACCCAGGAGGGTTCTTCAACAAACACAAATTCTCATCTCTGACAAAAACAATTGAGATGCTGTATTATTGTGCAGTACCTCTTTGTGGCATATGCCCAAGAATGAAGCTGGTATGGCTAAGAATTAAACTGGTGTGGATAACTACTAAAGAGTTGAATTTGGTTCAATTTTGTATAAACAAAACCTCTGTCACATGAATAAAAAATACTTACTGAAATCCAACTGGAGCATATTGGATGAAAGGGAACATTATGGATAACAGCCCATCACTGAATGACAAGCCCCAGAATAATGCAGCTTAAAAACAGTATATGGGCAATATTCAGACCCTCCATAATTAAACAAACAACTCGTAAGATAGTCTCCAAAGGAAAAGTAGAAACAAACAAGACAGTATGAAGGAACATAGACAAAGAATCTGGATGCCAGTAAGTGGTTTTTGAATACAACCAATAATTCTTTTTATGAAAAAAACTTAATAAAATGCATTGGCAAACATTTCAGCTAGAAGTCTTCTCACTGAAGACATTGAGAGTCTTCTAATTAAAATGTTTGTCAATTAATTGTATAGTGTTGTACAGTATTACTACAGCACATATTCTCTCATTGAATGGTTTACATTTACGGATGAACCCAAACAACTCTGCATTTTTAAAATACATATAAAATCAAGTACATTTGATCTAATATGTATTACTATTACTTTGTAGATATTATATTTTCTTACATGAAAGAGGCACTCATTATGTAAAACATACATTTTTTCATAGCATTTTTAGACAATAGAACTGGCGAATATCTTGCTGTCTTTTCCATCCTACACTTCCTGTTGAAGGAACGCATTTTACACACGTGAGTTTCTTCTGGGAGTTTGAGTCCTTTTAGGAAAAACACCTATTGACTTTACAAAACTAGCAGCAAACATCTAACACCCTGTTCACACATGTATCAGAGCGTTACTGGTCAAATTTGTTTTGGTTTAGAATATATCAATACGATACCACTTTGTGCCCTAACTCACTTTTCAAGACCGATACTTTTTTATATACCTGTCCACATTTAAGCTGGTTTATATTGATACACTTATGTCAAAGATATTCTGTATTACACCAAGATATTCAATGCCACTGATTCTCCATAGGGGACTCTGTCACGCTGAGCGCAAAGAGTTGTGGGATACAGAGAGCTCGGAAGAGGATTTTCTATTGACAGTCAATGGAACAGTGTTGGATTGAGCTGCTTTGAGTTTCGTTTATCGAAGTTTAAAAATACTTGTGAAGTCTGTTTTACTCTTGCCCAGGGTGCCTTGATGAAAAGCATTAGCTGTGTTAATGATGACATGCCGTAATCTATAGAGTTATAAAATGTGGATTTAATGGTATTAGCCATTCATTTTTTATATGTTTTTATTTTTTAACCATTGATTCAAATTTCACTTTGACCATTTACTACTGTAACTTATCTGTAAATATATTTAAAAAAATACATTAATAAAACAAGCAGAATGGAAGTAAAGGCAGAGTTGAGAATCTTGGTAATATCCTTGGTGTAAGTGTGCGCATGCCTCAGACTCATCCATTCTGTTGTCGTACCGATCCACCTGTCCACACTTCACTGTTCCGAGTCATATCGCAGTTGTACTGGTGTAACAACAATTTTTGCTACCTTGTCAATTTTTCCTACTGGTAGCAAAATATGACATGTATAACAGTCGGATTTTGCTACCTTGTCAAATTTTACTGCCTGCACCAAAATGTTGTATCAAAGTATAAACATTCAAAAGAGGAAAAATTGGATGGCTGTTCACTTTGTGTCAAAATGTCCTACCTAAGCTATGAAATAGGGTAGGGAAGCAGAATTTGATGGCCGTTCACCTTGTGTCAAAATGTCCTACCTTAGCTATGAAATAGGGCAGGGAAGCAGAATTTGATGGCCGTTTACCTTGCGTCAAAATTTCCTACCTTAGCTATGAAATAGGGTAGGGAAGGGACATTTGTAATGTTCTGTTGTATAGTTTTATGTTCTCCAGTGACAGAGTGGACGAATGGTGACGTCAGGTCAGAAGCAGGAACCAAAAAAACTGACACCAGAACTGCAGATACGGTGCAAAGGTGCTTGTGCTGTTTTATTTTTAAATGACAAAAATAAATAAAATATTTTAACAAAAAGACTTGCTCACAGAGCAAAAATAAAACAGTTAAAAACAAAATCTCGAACACAAATAATACGATCAGGCTGGGCAGTAGCCTTCACTGATCCTATACGTTTTGGTTTTTAATTCTCTCTCTCTCTCTCTCTCTCTCTCTCTCTCTCTCTCTCTCTCTCTCTCGTTCGTTCCTCCTCTTAACACCCACCTGGAACCGAGAGCACTGCAGGTTTATATGCAGGTGGCCATCTCCCAATTAGCAACAATTACACAACTAATTAAACTCGGGAGTAATAAATAAACAAAATCTATGTACAGGGCTCCTTGCCCTGTTACATCTCCTAATACAAATTTGATAAAAACAAAACATAGCCATAGCATTTAACAGAAAGTGCACCAACCTTCAATCAAAAACACAGGAGCCAGATGTCTCAAATTTTGCTTTTCGGCTTTTTTGTAGCCTTCAGGATAGATTTTATTGGTTAGGTAGTCACTAATAACTGAAACCTTTGCAGTCGTGATCACACTGAATACTGAATTAAACACACTGAATGAAACAAATTCCGATATTTAACAGCAGAAGCAAAATGTGAAGACCTCTCCTGAGCTGCAAGGGAATAAAAGCTTTGGGCATGCGCAGTGCACATGGGAGGAAAAACTGACAGGGTAGAAAAAAATGACGTTACACCGGTACAAAACTTGCTCTTGACCGGTACGACGCGGTAACAACTACAGTGTGAATAGACGCTGCGATAATGTTCCGCAACGATACCTGTATAAAAATGCAAGTGTGAACAGAGCTTCAAATTTGTACATTACTGCTTAATTTTCAACACTGGAGTAAAGGCTTTGAACAATATGGCCTAATAACTCATTCTGAGCATTTTTTTAAAAAAATACATATTTCTCCAGAAAATAAATAAATAACAGGAAAAAAACCTTCATAATGTTTACCATTTATTGTCTTTACAATAAATTCAAACTCCCAGAAGCTAGATGCATTGGTTTTAATTTGAGTGCCAATCACTGCTTTTCCTATGAATTAAGTGTTTTCAATGTCGACTTAATTCTTTCATGCGACAATACAAAGTTTACCGGAAACACAACATTGAAATACCTACAAGGTGCATTCAATAAATATTCTTCTCTACCAGTTTCAAATAAATTACCATAAAAAAAAACAAATTCACCTTTGCCATAATGTATGCATTTTTTCATATAGGAAAATCTGAGACCTACAACATTATGGTAATAGGTGTATATTTGGTAAGATTTACAGAGATGATTTTGTTAGATCATGTACTTTAAGTATCAGGAGTTAATTGCTTGGCTGTTAACCAAAGAAATAAAATGGTATTTACTATCCTTTCGAATGGGTTCTTTTGAGCAGCTCATGTGCTAACATGAGCATTAGACACATACATTACACGATCAGTCCATTACACCATAACCAGATTCATCTCTCTAAGTAGAGTTTGTAACAAGTAACAGGACATCCAAACATTTTAATAAATCAAATTTGATTAATAACTCGTTTTAGTCAATATTGAAACATATATCAAATTACTCAATACTTAATGTTAATAGAATCAGATTATTCACAAAAACATATTAATCATAGGCATCAATTGATTTTTTAAATGAATGTTATGTTAACAAGTACAAAAGTTAGTATGAAAAAACACGTCTGTATCTCAAAATCTCAGCCCATAGTACAAATGCATTCAATACAACTCATTAGCAAAAACAACATTATATCAACACACTTATCAAATTAATATCTATGACTACGACTAATAATAATAATAATAATAATAATAATAATAATAATAATAATAATAAAAAGCTAGAGTCACATCAGGCAGTGGAGCAATCACATAACCTTTTGAAATGAATCTATTGCCAGAGTTCTTACTCTACGTCCTGCCTAGATATAGACAATCTGTTAGGTCGAATTTGCGAATTTGTGTTTTAATTGACATTCCGACCAATACTACTTTGCTGCAGTTTATTTTTCTAATCCCCGTAGAATAGTTATGGCGCTGGTGTACCGTCATAATAAGCAAGTTCTGACAATTATAGATGTCAAAATCGTATTTTGGTGTCAGAAAATGCCACCCTTGTATATTATGATTAAACAGCAGCAATCTTCTGCCATTCTAAGAATAAATAATAATAATAAAGAAATTGTCACACAAAATAAAGTATATTTTACTAACCCTTTAAATGGATGTTTTACAAAAAATGTAAAAGCAGAAACTACGGCATCACATAGTTTTCTTATTGATCAGGTAATATGCATTTAAAATAGTCAGCTGTTGTTACCCCTTCTACTACACGGATACTTATTGTCATTTAAGTCATTATCATAATTCTGTGTCTTCATACTACATGAATACTTACTCGATTTGTATACATTAAAGCAACTTAAGCTGGGTAGCTATTTCTGACTGAATAACTGAAAGAAAAAGAAAACAGTGGCAAGAATGTGCAGCATAAGAAGTTGGCAAAAGGTGACTGTAGCAAACAACAGCAGAGCACTGGCACTGTTTGAAGCTGGACGTGCTGAACTCCCAGATTGTTATATAAGAGAATAAATCAGATGAGAATGACCTTTGGATCCTTCTTCCACAGACAGCCATGATTGAAAATGTCAACTGATGTGGTGTTAAAAGCTGATGTCTTGTTGCTCTAGCACTTGTACTGCAGCATCTGAGTTGTGAAACTCTTTATATAAAAATTTGTGACGCATCCCATTTGAGCCAGTTGTCCTTCCTGTCATTTAAAAATATAAGACTCAACACCTCCCACCCCCTATTTCTTTCAGATATAGCTGTATCTACTGTGGCCTCATTCCAACCCTCTGACATATCATGTTTAATCAGCATTGCAGGTTGTTTGGAGGTGTGCAACAGTGCTAACCGAGGGCAAAGAAGAATGTGACAGTTCTGGTGCTGCTTTTATGCCCATGGTTAGGTCAGCTGTCTTTTTGTGTTCATCAAGAAAAGTATCTTCAATCTTGATTAAAATGATTTACATAATTTTGTGTGATGGTGTGGTGGGGTGCCCCTGTGTGTATTTTTGTGTTTTATGTTGTATGTGGCGTGTTAATGTTGGTGTATATGTATTGGTGCACAGGATGTAATGTGGGGCTATGTAACACAAGTGTTGTTAAAATGTATATTTGTATTTAGGCACAGGGATTGCACAATCCAGATTAAAGTAGGTATTAGTATGGAAGCACAATTAGTTCACGTGCAGATGTACCGAGATTCCACTTGAATGATTGATTAGCAATCGAGTCTCGGTCCAGCGGCATAAGAGATGCAGTGTTTCGGTTGGGTGTTCAGTGAGTGAAGAACGGGAGTAGAGAGAGAGAGGAGAACTAAAACTAACAATAGCTACTCGTGCTGACATCACTCAGCATGATACTTGTTTGTTTTGTGTTCGTCCGCTGGGTTTTGTTTGTCTGCCTGTTTCTTTTGGCCAGCGTGCCGTTTTGTTTTGTAACAGTGTCTGTTTTGTTTAAATCTTTTATTTTAAATAAGCGCGCAAGAAGAGCAGTTGTACCACAGTCTGCTACTGTGCTGTAGATTCATTTCCTGGTCTGACGTCACCCCTACAGCCATCCATGTCACAGATGGACAGATTAAACCTCTCTTACACATAAAGTTCACTCCACTCCACCAAGTACTGGGACACCCTGCTGTGTCCAAACACACACAAATATTGGTTTTGTATCTTGTGAACCTAGTGTTTCATAATAATACTTTTTTTTGGCTATACAAACTAGAATCAATCAGAAACCACTCTGCCAGTCATGTCAGGCAATAGAACAGCATTACTACCTGTTGCCTGCACTACAGGTACAGGTCTATATGTTTCTATACATACGCAGTGCACACTACTAACTTATCCACTCATCCAGTGACTCTGGGATCACACAGTAAATAAAACTGTATTCTCTGTTTCTGTAAACCTCATTGAACGTGTCATGTGAATCAGCCTATTCAATTATGGTATCATAGAAACATTATTTCTGTATTATTTGTGTCTTTCTGACATTTTGCTCTACGTCAAATATTAATCGACTTTCTTATGCCTGTGCTCTATCTTCCACTGCTGCCTGCTGTCATGAGGTTATGGCACAATGATTACACAATGATTCTAAAACAACTTACTCTGCACCAGACCTGGGGAATATAGCCAGCAATAAATAGATTAGCAAGTGGCTTTGGTAACATAAAAACCTTTTCCCATTATTTCTGAGTAATGGACTGAAAAGGTTTGGAAACTACATAAAAGGAAGCTAATTAAAAAAGATCACTTGTTAATTTCATTGTAAATCCCTCCACTTAATCACCTGTATCACATAGAGCTGGCAAACTACAATGGCAACACTAACCTGCCACTGTAAGTCTGCACAGTAATTCTGCAATTTCCCCATGCTTTTCCCATGGTTGCACTATGCATTTAGCATACTGTACTATGGTTTTGCCATGTTTTTAATATGTTTTACCATACCGCTCTGAGCTTTATAATGATAACGTATACCATCATGCTTTAAGTAAACTTTAAATAAGGCCAAGGGCACTTGGTGTAGCTATGACCCTATCCCCCAAATTAATCCCCTGACATACTGTATATACAATCCACCTAGTCAGGCTCAATGTTTAATGCCGCAGGTTAAAAATAAATAATACATAGAAAGCTATCTCATTAACTAGCAAAGCCACCAGATGCACAATTAACAGGTTTCATTATATTTCAACAAAGCACCTAAGTCAGTTCACAACAGATACATTACTTTAGTGAGTTGTTTTTTACAATATTTTGGGTACCCCTAAGATATAAACTCAAAAAGGTAAGTCCTAATTTTGTCAGACAGTGCTATAGATTCTTGCAAAGTAGTGTTCAGTTTCTGTAAATATAACAGAAATATATTACAGGGGACGTGTTACTTGTGTGGGTAGTCACTGGGTAATACTGAGGCAGACACCAGAACATTGGTGTTGACACGCCGCACAGGCGCGCAGATTTATTTTCAACACACTTGCTGACACTAGGGTACCAGCAATGGTAGCCCTAGTGTCACATTTAATAAAGAAAACAAAACAAAACAAAGCTAAAAAGTTTGCCACACAAAATGGCAAGCGGTAGTCTCACTAAAAGGAACATCCTGCTCCAGAAACCTACTACTCTACGGTAACCTTCTATATACTGCTTGGGATCAACATCACCTAAACTGACCTACTACTGTTGCTTCCGAAGTCACGGCCTCCCATTAACTCTGGGTCATTGTGACATTCCTGGCTTAGCAGCCTTCACAGGCACTGTCTTGCAGTTGAGGGGTTCCGTGTAGTAGTTCCTGCAGAGCTGACGCTCTCCTCCTTGATGTCAACAAAACAAGCTTTCCCTCAGCACCCGTCTGTGTGGCAGTGGCATTGCAATAGCCTTGAACTGTGGCGAGGATGCTTTTTTAACTCCACACAGCATTCCCTGGAACACCCCCAAGCCAATCAGAGCCTCCTGATCTGCTCAGCGCTGATGAGTCTCACTACCCAATTGGTTATCCAGCAACGCGTCTCAGCGGCACACACCTGCGCAGGAACCAGCAACAGGGTTCCCTGTCACATATCCTCCCCACGGCAACAGTGGACCTGACCGACCGACTTGGACAGGGTGACCGGAGCACAGGCTGGTGACCGGGCGGCTGCAGCTGCTGGCAGAGGTGAGAGCCTTGCGACAGTGTCACGATGTCTGGAGACACCGGTTCGAGTCTAGGAGATCGCCGGTTCGAGTCCAGGCTATTCCACTGCCGACCGTGGAAGAGAGCTCCCATGTCTAGCTAATAATCTCCATAATAATTACCTGAAAATTACACAATATATATGGAACAATGACTTTATTAAAATAAAACTTATTCTGCACTAGTGATAAATCATTGTTTTTATTTCTTGTCAAACTGGATGTATTCTTGCAGAGCTCTGCACTCTCTGGTCTGGACAGAATGAGAAAAACACAGTTTCATCAGGGAAACCTTCTTGGTGCACCAGGAAATTACATCATAAACTGCAGTTTACTGCAAAGTTTGTTATGTATAGTTAGGGCTTCTGATTTTCGTTTTTAACCAATAAAACCCGATAAAACACCCCCGATACAAAACAAATGAAATCGATGGACAGCCAATAAACACCGGAAAAACTGTGGAAATGGTTAATCAATTCACGTTGACTTTACCCTATTCCCACTAAAAAATAAAACCTACTACAAAATAATATTAATAATAAATATATTTCCTAGTGCTGCTGGGCAATGTCCCACCTTCCTGACTTGCATCTATCATTGATTCATTCTCAATACTTTAAACCCGCCCCAACTACTGAATGACAGCACATTCCTATTGGAGACTCCGCTTGCAAGATTTAAAACGAGATTACAATCAGGATGGAGGCTTGTTAGTGGGATTTCAAGCTGTATTACAGTTAAAATAATACCAAGGGTTTAAAACAGAATTGTGGCGAAATTTACAAAAAGTCCTACACACAAAAACCCCAGAAGAATGTGCCTGTGACCGTAAGGATTTCATTGTGGAAGACAGCAAACGAAAGAAAGTACAACTTAGGTGTGCAAGTACTGTCGAATTACTACTATACATATTTTGACAGAAAAAAAAAATGCTCAAGCATTTTGGAAAGTAACCGAAAACACTAATTTGATACAGTATATCAAAAACGAAAGCCCTGAAAAAAAACCAAACATTTACATAAAACTCGAAAATAGCAAAAAATAAGCACTGAAAAATACAATTAATAAAACCCGAAAAACAGAAGCCCTATGTATAGTAAAGAAAGGACGATGGAAGGGGATTTATCCCCTGTCTCTATATCCTCAGA
The DNA here is from genome assembly GCF_902713425.1 of Acipenser ruthenus. NCBI lineage: Eukaryota > Metazoa > Chordata > Actinopteri > Acipenseriformes > Acipenseridae > Acipenser > Acipenser ruthenus. The sequence goes on along the minus strand of NC_081191.1, from coordinate 72,991,657 downwards.
ATCTGATATTCTCAATAACTTATGCTAAATAATGTTAATACATTTTATCCCCACTGGGGGATTATAATATACTGTATCAATAATAGATATAACTTATACACCATATATCTACATTACAAAACAAATCACATTTTATGATATGGTAATTTTGGCAGAGCAATGATCATTTGCAAAGAAAATGTTAATCTTGTTTGGGGATAAGTTAAATAAAGCCCTTAAAAGAGAACAACATTTCAATGAAGCTCTTGTATTATGTCGATCTATACAGCTACTTTGTTTCCTGAATTTGCTCACAGGGAAAATACCCTTGTGTTTTGACATTGCTCTAGAAGCTTACATTTTTATTTGTGTAGATTGATTAATTAAAAACAAACAAACAAACTGGCAGCCAAGCTATGAGTCTGGAATATGAAAAAATGCCATTCGCAAGGAGAACAACTTAAGTAGGTCAAGTGCATTCAGAGAAAGAAATAATGTCATGGAAAGCAAGCAACCTGTTCTTTCAGCAGGGGCCCTTAATATAGGATTATGGCATTATAGATCAAATGCTTATCAAAAAAAAATACACAATGACCAAAACAATACACAATGACCTCGATATATACAATAGAAAGGAAACATACTGCAAATGAATACCCCTGTAGATGAATACTGTTATTGCAAATTATATTATAATATTATTTCCTATTAAATATCAGTACCTAGAAAACTTTTTTAAAACTGTCATTAATAAATGATAACCTTCCTAAAATCTTATTAGTAAAAACTTGGTGATATGCCTATGTAATGCGCTTAACTTCTTTTTTAAGACGCTATTTTCCCCCGGAGGAGTAAACAAAACCAAAATTGCATTTAAAATAAAAAGACTGCAGAAATAAAATAAACATTCCAGATTTTCATTGACTTATTTATAATAGTACCATCTACCCTGCTCAAGTCTTGACTGCCAAAAAAATGCATTGTAATTTCTAGCAATTCTTTATGTCAACTTGTGACAGAGAGCGAATGAATCCTAGTCAATAATCTTTATTTTATATAGCGCCTTTCATAGTGGACCATCATCACAAAATGCTTTACAAGATGCAGTAACAACAGGAAAATCCATAATACTTAAAATACAGAAAAATGCATAATGCATGATATACAGTGACTGTATCTGTGTTGTGTGTATCTGTGTTGTGTGTTATGGTTGTTGTGTTGTGTGCATCTGTGTTGTGTGTCATGGTTGTTGCGATACACATCGCTGTGTAGAGCCAGTACTATTATTTAACGGTTTCAAACCATGAACAGCATTAAAAGAACTGTTTGAACCATGAATCAGAATACATTCTCAATTTAGATGGTAATCGCTAAGCACACTTATTTTAGCACTTCACAGAAAGTTGTTATTCTCAGAAAAGTTGTTATTTGGAAAGTACAAGAAGTTTCGTTTTTAGTTTATGAAAGGTTCAGGGTGTGTGGTTATACCAGAGAAAAACTGTTTAGTTTCAGGCAAGCAAGCTCTTTTCTTTTTTCAGTCTTCTTTGACCCAGGTCCATTCAGTCAAGGCAAAACCCTTGTTTCAGATCTCTTCTTGGCAAAACCCTTGCTTCAGATCTCCGCTCCTCGGCAGGCAGCAGAACAGGCCCCTTTTAATGCACCAAAACCTCCTCTGTGTTCTCCCCATACTTTATGCACCACTAAATTAGACAAAGATCCTGCCTGAACACCTGTGCTTATTTTGTATATTTTCCACATCAGGCCAGGCCTAAGGATCTTAACTAGCCTAGTGGCAATACAATAGAAACATACAAGCCGACTGCAAAACAAAATATTTTTTTTCACCCTATTCTACATTATAGTGATATTTAAAATATTAATAAATAAAAGCTTATTGAAAATATACACACATTTTAGACATGTTAGTTCACTCAGTTGTATTTTAAAGGTACACCTACTGGAATTTGTTAAGATAGGGATATAATGCCGGTCATAAAACTGTGTGTTTTGGACACAGATTAGGTGCTGCTAAATGTAAAATAAACTTGTATGGTTTAATATTAATCTTAATATATAGCAACATGAATTACTGTAGGCACTGTCTGAACATCAGATAAATCAAATAAGTAACACTGTAAATCTTTTTTTGACAAAATGTTTGGCTTTTCTTCCAGCAGGTATCCTACTGAAACTAATTAACCTTCACTCAAGACTTGCTAAACCTCAAAAGCAAACATTTCTGTATCTTTAAAGATGAGGTTGGGTTTGTTTTGGTGCTTCAGCAAATTGGTTTTGTGCACCTTCTGCAGTTTCTGTTTGCTTCCCTGCCAGACACTATTTAAATATCTTGCTATTTCTATGTAGGTTTGTTTCCCTTCTCTAGATTATCAAAAACAAACAAACAAAAAATGTTCTAATGAACTTTTTTGGCTAGTTTTGCCAATTTGTCCCTTGGCACCCATACTTTTCTTTGAAATTACCACCAGAATTTATACAGCAGAGTACTGCATATAGGTACTGCAAAGGACACAACATTCAAGCACTGGTGTACACTATGCTCTATGAAAAGACTCTCCAAAGGTAATGCAATTGCAATCTTTGCTCGCTGGATGGCACCGTGTCCTAATTAGAAATCCCAATTAAAATTTAAGTTAATATGAAACAGTTTTAAATTGATTGTCATTTCAGCTACACTATTCAGATTTTGTGCACGTCCTTGGGGATTATACTGTATATCTGAACAATATGTTGGATTGCAGTATAGTGAGAGCCACATATTTCTTTTCTTGATATTCAATTTGGCCTTGATATTCTCTTTATGTCTGGAAGGCGATAAACATGCTCCCTATGGTCTGTCATTGAGGTCACAGTGGTCAACAGTGCTGTTTTGAGCTTTCATCAACATGAACAGGACCTGTATTTTTTTTCTCCTCCTGAAGACAGCATGTTGATTCTTGTTAGGTCAAGAACGTAGTCAAGTTATTACATAAACTTTAGCACACTCTTCAAACTTCCAAATTAAAGGTAACAAACATTGGATTGACAAGTCTGAAAAATTCTGCAAGTAGCACATGATTCTTCAGGCAATGCAAGCTAACAGACTTTGTGAAAGGCGAGTCAAGGCAAGGTTTACATGAGATTTTAATGAACATGCAACCTGTCAGTGCACCGCTGGGATTATTTTGACCCTGGCCTGCAAGTACCTGGCCAGCAAGTGAGAGATTTCATGGATAGCTACTGCCTGCAGCCACAATCATTTCACAGTGGAGACTTTGACAAATGGCAAACAGGCTACTGTGTGAGAGCAAGAATATTGATAATCTCTACAAACATAAGTACATAACTCAAAAGGAAGGCCACTGCTTCTGCACTTAACTCTTATTCCCACTGGCAGCAAGCAGTGTAAATTAATACAAGGCAAATTAATGCTAACTGTCCAATTAGGGGACATGTGCTAGCCCTGACAAATTACAAAGACGACTTCCAAGGACTCTCTGGAGTACTAGAAAAACACCTCCTGGCTAAGCAAACAATAAATAGGTAATGAAGAGAAAACAAAGTAGATCTTTTTAAATCACAATGTTTAACTCCTTCACCACCCATTTTATTTTTAAATCTTTTTTTTTTATCTCTTCAATATTCTAGAAGACAGCAAAACAGGTATTCATGTTTACTGGTGCATAAACCCTTGTCAAAACAAGAGTTTATATAATGACATCTAAAGTGAAATATTCTCTATGGAAGTGACCACAAGGCCTGCATGTTTCCACAACAGAACCCTTTTACCAGCTTCATGATTGACACGCTATGCTGTATAGTATTTCTGTATGTTTGAAAAACAAAAGGCAACACAGGGTTCATGAGTTGTTGTTGTTAAACAAAATAAATATTTTTACGTTTGCTGTTTTTAATTGTGAAACACAATAAATATAAAACAAGTATTGGTGCGTCACATGACAACACAAATATAGGTAGTAGTTGATCTGCTCTAGACTTCTACAGCCACGACATGTATACTTACTCATGCTACTGAAATGCCTGTCAATCATTTCAAAGCCATCTTGCTGTACTCTCAAGAAGGGTGTCATTAATAGCTCTCTGCTTCCCCCCCCCCCATCTGCAGAGTCATGCAGCATCCTCCTTCTCCCCCTCTGAACACGCAGTGCAGGTGGTGTGTCAGTGCCCAGTGGGGAAGGCGTACCCTTGGGAGGACGTTGTGCCCTGGTGTCGCGTGGCTCGATCTCCTCCCTTTCACCCCTGGTGGCCCCAATCTCTGCAGAAGGTGGTTCATGTTGCAGACTGGCATCTATTGGATATTCAAGGAATTGAATTCATACGAGATAACAATGTCATCATTATTAATATAATTACCTGGAATTTGTGTTTTCTCAACACCTTCTGGCACTTCCTCAAAACCCACATGTTCAGACTGTACTTGTAGACCCTGCAAATTCTCGAACTGTCAGACTGCTGTACTCATCTGCTTGGCTGCTGGCCCAATTTTTGTATATGGTTATTGTCTTTTTGCACTACATTTACTGTATTTTATCATTGTTCCCTGTACTATGTAAGTTATTACACTGTATATTAGTGTAATATTATGTAACACACTGTATTTGATTCTTGTAAATCTTGTAAGTTGCCGTGGATAAAGACGTCAGCCAAATTAATAAATAATAATACAACCTATGAACTGAAGTGAATCTTGTAGATGTGTTATACATGTTGTAATAAAAGTTATGTTTGTAATCAAATATCAGGCTGGCTTTTCCCTCGTGAATTAGATTTCAATCCCATAAAGGGAAATAATTACAACTCAATATATTCTTTAACCAATAGTTACATTTTCAGGTCATACCACATACCACTTACTGAAGCTGCTATGGCGACCCAGCTCTGCTTCGCCTGCTCAGGAAATGGTGCACTTGGGCTGTAAATTGTTTGCTTTTGTGCCTCTGTCTACTCACAGATCGGGAGGAAGATTGTTGACTAGGATTCATTCGCTCTCTGTCACACCTTCGTTCTCTATCACAGGTGCACATGTGCTCTTAAAGGGAATGTTGAATCCTTATTGGTTGTAACCTTACTCTCCCCCACTGTACTTTGATTGGCTGGGCACATGATTCACTATTTGATGTGAGTCAGCCCATGCATGAGACCTGACTTCTAAATTACGTTTTCATGCGCTATCGTGGCTGTTCGCTAACCCCGTCATTTTTGCCTGAGCAGAAGCGGCTGCACACATATTTGCTCAATAGGGATTGATATTATTTAAAAGAGGGTGCTCACATAAAAAAATGGATGAAGTAGGAGAAATTAAAAAAAAAATAGAATGTGGCAAAAGACAAATACATTTCTGCAAATATAGTATATAAATGATAGTTCAATTAAATGTAATACAACTTCTGTTATAAATATTACATTTTTTGACATCACTTGTAGAAAACAACATTTGTTTGTAAAGCAAATCTGATTAAAATAGACACACACGCATGGTTGATAGTTTCCACTGAGACTACTTTAGAGATGTTTGGATGTGCACGCTCCATTGATACTTTCAATTACTGTGCTTTATGTAAACTATCTTCCTCCTTGATGTGGGTCTGACATCCAGTTTTAGAACAGATTTGAATCACTGATTCCATTTTACTTTATTATCCCAGCCCTACAGTGAAAAGGCCATTAATATATACAAGATAGCTGCTGTTATAATACGTCCCAGGACAGACGATTTATTTGCTAAATCCGTTTAAAGGTCATAGTCTGGAAGTGGTAAACACGAGCTGGAGGAATTCAATGTGCCCGTATCAGTACACTGTACAATCATGTAACTGTGGTGAGCAAAGCTTTCTTTCTAGAGGTGGAAATTTCAGCAAACAGTGGCACAGAACACAGTCAAAACAGCTCTTCGACCAAGAAACCCAGGTCCCTTGACTGCGAGTAATTCCGCTATACTAATACTACAACAGCTCGAATGACCTCTACTGCAGACAACCACCCCATGAATTATAAAAACATTTTTGCATTGACCATTGTTTTAATATTGTATGCTATTTTGATTATCCACTCATTGAGCCTTATTTTACAAAGCTCACCAGTAATGCTGTTTAAGTCTATTTTAATGAATAAAATACATTATATTCATTAATCTGCCAATTGTTGGCTTCCTTAATAACGTACAAGTTATTTAAAGAATGTGTTTTAAAAGTATTTTTAAAAAAAAAATTAAAACACACTTTATCAAACAAATCATGAGTTGTACCTTTGTGAATATGGATCAGTGTTTCTTCATTTGAGTTTAAAGCTTGTTTTGCACTACAAACTCCCCAGCCAGTTTCAAGTGCCTAACACCAACTGTATCACTTGATCTAAAAACAGGCATAGAGTAGTAAAGTTTACAGAGGATTTGTGTTGGCATTTGTAGGATATACCGACTTGAAATCCCAAAAGGAGTAAGTTGGAAATGTTGTATGAAATGGAAGTAAGCTAGAAAAACGTAACTACAGCAATCTTGGAGACATACCAGAGAATACAATTAAAAGAGAACATTGCTAGATTTAGTCAAGTATCCAACAATGAAAAGCAAAAGAAAGAGCACAAAGCATGTTCTAAGGTAAATTTCTATAAAGTAAAGGTGTACAATTGTGATGATTTGTTTTTAAGTAGGGGGTGTGCAGATACTTGCAAAATCTGAACAACACCCCTTAACATGTTTTAAAGGGGAACTCTAATGCAAATGAATATATAACCATTTCAATAGAAAACATGTTAACTAAAGCATTTGACCCATTTTCAGCCTCTCCTTGAGCAGTATATCGTATAAAAACCATTAAAACAAATTAACATTGAATGTATTGGAGCTCTCTTCCATCGCGCTTTGAGTGACGTCCTGTCGTTGACTCACTCTATAGTCACACATAGTATTCTATTGAGCGTATGTCCTGTTCCTATATTATGTAGCCATTGTTTTGTTACGGCCCCCTGTTGGTTTAAAGGCATAGGCACACAAAAATACTTTTTGTTTCTGTTTTTCCTTTTGTTACTTTTGCACCCGAACACTTTGCATTCCGACATAATTCACCCTGCCGACATTCACTGGTGTTGGTGGCTGTCACCAATATGATGTAACAGCGGAGCCAGAAAGGTTCCAATATGGTGACAGCCTGCATTTCCAGCTGACCCAGAAAGCTGACAAAACGCTTGACTTTTTAACAGAACTGGCGCAGCGAGACACATTTGTTATGTATACAGAGCATTTAGGGAGCCTTGTTATTTTGAGTACAGTTTTAAGTTCAGCTATTTGTTAAGATTGTATAAAACTTTATAAAAACATTTCACAACACAAAACCTCGTTGTGATCAAACCAATTAAAAACACTCGTCTTGTAGTTGTGATTAGTTGTCTTGCCTTTCTTTTATTAATTTGATATAAAAAAGTGTCACTTAAATATACATTAAAAAACACTTGTACTGTTACAGTACAACTTGATATTCATCATTGAATTTGTACAAGTACTCCATCCATAAAATAACAATAGCAGTATCTAAACTGTTGAGAAGATAAAATAAAGTTTAAAAATGCAGGCACACACAATCTATTGTATGTGTGATTATTCTGACTTATTCTGGATTTACTGACATCATTCTGTATTACTGTAAGCAATGAAGGAAGACAAGCTTGATGGATGTATCTACATAAATAACACTTGATGAAAAATGCTGTGCTTGATCTTTACCTCAGAACTGTAATGAATCAGGAAAATGAAAAGCGAGCTGGAAGATTGAGCTATCCATTAGTTGGCTCTGACATCTGATGGTACAAAACACCAAGCAAAGGTCAATAAAAAAATGTATAATCATCATCACCGACTGTACTCATTGTAATATGACTTTAAGTTTTAAATGGATATGGAGTTGTATGCCTCACTTTGGTGACAGTAGTAACCCTTATAATTAATCAGTTTGAAAATACCTGGTTAACCCTGCAATCATGATAACAAGAAATGATAATATTAATATCGTTTTGGAATTTCTGCTCCAGTTGCAGCATATACATATTCAAATATGTTTCCATCACTCAGGGCAAATGGCAAATCATTTTTGGCAAATATGGTTACAGATACATTTTTATATTCGAAAATACCTTTGCATTAAAGGAACTTAGGGAAGTGCAATGTATGTATTGTAAGTATTGTCAGTTCCTCGATCTTCCACAGTGTTACTGTGTTTGCTCAGATGCACATAAATTACACACTGTGCTACTTTTCTTGTCTAAAGAACCCAGGAATCCAAATGCACTTTGATCAGTTAAAGAAGAAATGCATTTTGTTCTATAGTCCATAGGTTGAAATCCTTGTCCAAGTTTCTTTTTTTAACGTTTAAAAAAAAAAAAGTGAAACCAATGAATTGATATGCATGTGCATACAAATAAAACAGCAGTGCTTTACTTGTTTGACTCAGTTTTACATTTAATATACTTGTAAATGACGCTTCAGTACCACTGTCAGATTTGCTTTGCATATAGGGGCTATCAGAAAAATACTCATTTTTAAATAAACCTGCAGAGCCCAATACATGTACGTGTATTGTTGTTTTTGTAAACATCTGAATGCTAATTAATACAAACCATTGCTAGGTTCCCCAGCTGTTCAGATGAATGGGCTAGCGTTTCAATTTTTATAGCTCCTTAATTGGTGATTGCAAAAAGGAGCTACAACCTGCATTCTGAGTGGTCCTAGTGTCCCACATCTACAAGTTAATCAATATCCTATCAAAATTCCTGGGGGGCTGAGCCCCCTTTTTAAAATTCCTGGGGGGGCTGGGGACCCTAAGCCCCCCCCCCCCCCCCCCCTGTAGTCGGTGCCTATGCTGTAGAGGCTCTTACCATCACAGTACATTGGACAGCTTCTACTTATTTGTCAAAATCACAAACAAAATAGAAGACAAAAAAGTAGATGAACGTTTCAGGTCAGTATGTTAAAAAGTATTTTGAGCTTTTTATTATTTAAAAAATGGTCATAGTGGAAGCCTGAATTATACAAGCAAACAAAAAAAATATGAATTGACTATTCATTCATTTGTATCAGTGTAAATATAGTAAATAACTCAAAATAGTTGAATATGATAAAAAGTGGTGCCTTAACAACAGCTTTATTGTCACCACTAAAAACAATTGAACACAGTGTAAAGAGGTGCCTTTATGGCGGCTTTATGTACATCACTAAAGCAACTGAATACTGTGTACCAATGTTAATAATGCAGCCTGAATTCCAACGCAACAACAAGATCAACTGAATAGAACCTATCGTCTAATCCAGCACAATATTTAGGTCTTATATAATGTAGGATTAGACCATTCAGTTTTACAGAAATTGGGCTGTAATAGTTGGTTGGACCAAAAAGCAGCAACAATATTAGATCAGTAGGCAAGGTCAAATTGATAAGCAAATATCAAGTCAGTAGTTTATATAAACTTGCGGAGGGATTTTTGGCAAACGTGCATTCGGTCTTTATAAAATTGTAAACCAGTAGGATTAGTGAGCCAGTTTAAATGAAACAGATGGACAGATAAAAAATATGTCACTGTGCATGCAGATCACTCTCTTCTCACCCAAAAAGCATACATAAAATGGTGGTAAGATAAATAAATGAAAAGACATGCACAGGACAATATACTGTACATAGGCACTTAAAATTACTGTTCGTTTTATTTCGTACTGCACATCAAAAACAAAAATATACAAAACAAATAAAAATAAAGCATTAAAATCATACTGTTATCATATACGCACGCATTGCACAATAACACAAAGCAACTTAAACATCTACTTGCTGAAGCGGTTTTTATTTTAGCCAACGATGTGTTCACTTGTGGCAGCAATGCATTAGCGAAAGTCACAGGGCAGTGACATCAGCTCCCTGTCAACAAGTCTCCTATGTTTGGAATGGGATTCTTTCAATGCAGCGGGTTTGTGCATTTGAGAAAGGAGAGGACGACTTAAGTTGATGAGAAGCAATTACCCTCCACAGTACAAATGAAAATGGTGTGCTACTTTTTATACAAAAATGAGAAAAAGCAGGTTGCGTAGAGGATTTATATTAGATATTAGACCCTGACACCCCCGATAAAACTAGGGAGTGGTTGGACAGTATTTATTTGTTAGCCTATTTGTTTTTCTATGGGTCTCTCACTATATCACAGCCCTCGATATATAGCGGATTTTGAGTGGGTGGTGTGTGTGTCTATATATATATATATATATATATATATATATATATATATATATATATATACAGTATATATACACCTAAAGACAATATTTCCCATAACAGCTGTATCAGTTGCTCCAGTTGATTTATTACTATTCATCAGACTGCATCTCAGTTCTAGGCAGTTGTGTGATTGGCCACAATTGATTATCTACAATGACCGAATATCACCTGTTTACAATAAATAAGTGCCATAGTAAAAAGAAGAAAAACAGCTTTGTTAAACGGGACAATGAGGGTTTCAAGGTTTTTTAAGACAGATGTCGGTGTTGCATTCAACTCGTGTTAGTCAAAGGATTATGGTCACAACATCTGGAAAAATAGATACTTGGATAAAAGCAGTCTGTTAATATTGAGGACCTGGATAACATTGCCATGCAAACACCCAGCTGAAGCAGATGTTGTCATAGATATGCTGCAATAGACCAAAAAGACCATCAATATTGTTCAAAAAGTATTGTGCCTTTCGAAGTAAGGATGACATTACCAAATTAGACAGGCTTTTATTATGAGACAAATGGCGATGGGCAAAACTTAATTTGGATACAACGGATATTACAGCAATAGCAATAGATTCGGAGGGTTATTTAGTGGGTGGGAAAAGGCCAACTGACATGTGAGAAGCACAGCTGCAGCTGAATTGGATGTTTTTTCATAAATGGATAATCCAGTAAGCCCCCTGCAGTGTTGATCCTGTGTTTTTTTATCTTTATTTTTTTATATTAATCCCACATATCACACACTCTTTTTCACTTGCCATTTTTGAAACTGTCGCACAGCTTCTGGTGAGGCGGTAAATAAGTGCAAGGCATTTTTGTAATTTCTAGCAAATACAAACGTCTGATTTTTGTATCAAAATACATGTCAAAAAATATTTGTTCGAAAATTTGATATATATATGTTAAGGGTGAAACCCAGTGGTCTGGTGAGTCTAGTTTTACCCGGACCAATCTAGTTTCGCCAAGGGCTTCTGGGCGAATCCCGAAGTTACCACTTTTTTTCGGCACTCGCCCATGTCCAATCAGGTGACTCTAGATTGGCCCAGAACTTGAAAAAGATGACTGTGCGAAACCCGTTTTTTCAACAGTTTTCACTGAATTTCAGGGCTAGCCCAGACAAGTCTACTTTCGTCCAACCCTTCAAAATCGATGCTGGGTGAATCTGGTTCAGCCATGCCATTAATTTGGGTGTCCAGTTTCTTCCAAAGCTTCAACATCGATGTTGGGCAAGTCTATTTTTGCATTTTTACACTCTCCCCTGCCAGCTTCCAAGTGCATGTCGGGGTACCTGCCTCGCCTCCACTTCTGACAACAATGTAGCGACTGTGTGCTGGGTTTCCAGCGGCGGTGCAGAAAAGGCAGGACAGCAGGGCTGGTTTTAATAGTGGTTAAAACCACTCTTTTTTTAGCTCTCTCTCCCAAAAAGTTAAAAGTCAAAAAGTCTTGCTTCTCCATACACGCAGGCAAACTCGCCACACACAGGTGGGCAAAACTATCAATAACTCAATTAGTCGGTACCTATAACAAGGGGACTCAATGGAGAAGCTAGTAGAAAGTGATAAATCAGTTACAAAGTGCTAGTCGACAATATATAAAAAATGTGCACTAATCAAATTAAAGTGTACAACTACAAAAATAAAACATACAAGTGACAAATAAATATGTGAAATCTACACGGGCATTATTGACCCTGTTACAATCTTAACTATCTTTTAATTAAGAAGAAACAAAAGAAAAATAAAAGAAGATTTGAACAAAAGCAATTAACATGTTATTTCTCTCTTTGTTGTGTGTGTGTGTGTGGTGAGTTTGCCTGCACTTTACTGTTTCTCTCTCTCTCTTGTGTTGGTGTGTGGCGAGAGCAGAGTCCAATATCAGCATGAAGTTTTAACACCTACTCTCATGTAATGGAAATCACTATTACAGTATTGTTATTACAGTATACCTGTGACTAGTATTTAGATAATGTTAATGCAATTACGAATAGTAATTGTAATGTTTGTCCAGCTTACTTTTTATTTTAACTTTATTAAAGATTTGTTCAATATCTTCCTCTCCTCTCTAAGCATCCTTCCTGTCACAGGCGTTATGACAACAGAACAGATCGTCGCCTTCCAGCTCGCCCCGCACACACCAGGAAACGTCGGAGGCAGGACCTTCACAATGCCAGCCTATCAAAGGCTCATTCAGCAGTTCACGAGCATCCAGATCCAGAGACTGTTTCACAGTCAGGAGCAGCCGCTCCCGCGATCCATCCCAGGGTTTCAGCACCCGCCACCGTTGTCCAACAAGCCCCCCCTGTACCTCCAACTATAACCTTTCAGGGGAAATCATGGTAGGGAGGGCAGTTTCATTTTTAAGGAAATAAAGGAAGGGCCTAATCAAATGTGTTTTTATATTCATTTCCAAGATTTCACTTTATTCAAATTCACGATTTTCACAATATTTGTGACCTCCATGCCAAAATCGTTGCCTTAATTATAGTTACTGCACCTCAAATGGTACAGTACCACAAAATTCTCCTGTGAAGATAAAAAAATAAACTGTTAACAGCAAAGGATAGAAGTTATTTATAATCTGTCACTCACAGTGTCCTTGTCACAACCTAGAATCATCATCCCACATACAGTACCTCTTAAAGAAAAAAAAAGAATTCTCCATAGCCTGTCACATATAACTTGAACCAACAGACTTGTTAGAAATGTGGCCCAGTCCATTCAACTTACAAAGGTGAAGCTTGACTACCAGCCTTCTTGTAAAAATGTAAAACATTACACACCCTCTCTTTTGCATACATGTGTCATTTATTTCTTTGATCAACTTTTGATAATGGCAATTTATAATTTGTAATCTTAAATTTAAATGACGTTCTGACCACTCTGAAGTTTTTGAAATGAACATGGTGTGCACTCAGGATTACTTCGCAGTTTTACTTTAAAATATTGCGTTACTATAGCCAATATTAGATTCAACGTCAGATCTTTCAACACTTAAAATCACATATTAGTTACAGTGGAGTTACCACTGAATTAACGCGATTTCTAAGGCTCTGAAGCCGCTGGTTGATGCTTGTCTTGGAGGGTCTAGGTCTATCCATCTTTCACAAGACTTTACCCAATGCCAAGTCCATATACTGCTATGAATCGGACGGGAAAGACAGATGTAAGGTGACTTTTAATTGGATAATTTATTACACATACTATTTTCTTTAAATTCATTCATTCTCATTTAATTTTCAGCGATCTGATTGGCCAAATTAGTACGCATAGTAATTAGAATTACAACACGTACTAAAGTCAGATGAGAATGTGTACTAAATAACGTGGTTCCGGTTTAATGGTGTGTGGTGCTGACTGAAAATACAATGAAAAAACAGCAGTTCGCGTTTACGTTACAACTGAATTGAAATGTACTTTGGCTTTAAAAAAAAAGGACTACCAATGTAGGTGTATAATGTGAAAAGATTTTTTTGAGGAAAATAACTAATATTATTACTCCCTAACACATTATATTACCGTGTTATTGACAAAAGTAATATTATTACCCCAACTCTGGAGAATACGACAGCTATGCTCAGCAATGCCTATATAATTTAGCAAGTGCTTTGAAGGCTATTGGCAGAATATTCATGTGGCCTCGAAAAAGGCTCCAGTTCCTTTCTGTGCTATATCACTAAAAGTTAAATAGGCCTTTGTTCTTCTGTAAATGTTCAACCTTGAATCTGTATTTTCTTGAGAATAACATCATTAAACTTGCTTAGTTAGTTTGAATCCTTAAATAAATAAAATGACAGTTTTTCTGACACATGATTTTGAGAAAGCTTTTGTACATATTTAATTTTGAGGCTGAATAACCTTAAGATCTTAAAGGGGATGTTTGATGCCAGACTGGAGTGTGACTTAACCAACATGAAAGGTCACTGCATTGATTTAGTACAAATTTGTGTTCTGTTCTATGACCTTTACATCATTTATACTGATGGAAACAAATAGCATTGTAATTCCCAGAGTGTGTCAGTTATCTCCCAAAAAACATTTTGTTCCAGTAGTTTGTTTTTAATGATATAATGACAGGAGATATAATTTAAATACCCCAAATATTCAATAGGAAGTGCTGACTTGCAAAATGGATCTACAGTATGTCTTCAACAGTGAAGGTAACTCAATTGATGTTAACAGGGCTTAGCAGAGGGGAGGGGAGGGGGAATGAATACAATCATTAAAATAAACTTTTCAGCATCTAACAGCTACTTAGTAAAATATCTATTTTAAAAAGCTAATCTAAATACCAGTCTGTCAGTCAGCAGAGTAAATATGGTTTGGGGAGAGAGAGTCACTGCAAGGTCACCTCCATTACAAAAGCCAAAACTTCCTACATACCAGGACAGTCCTAAAGTAGGGATTTAACTGTTTGTTAGCAGGTTGTATATTAAGGAACAAAAGAAGAGTTTCAGAACTCTTCCTCTCTGTGTTAAGAGGCACCGAGTGCTCTTTCTCTCAGTTACTGCACATGCGGTTCTTGCTCTAGGCCCTACAGCAGGCGTTCACTCTGGAACAGATCAGACATGCTCGCTGCTCAAATGTATGTCATCCATGTATAGCACTAATGTTATGTATTTGCAGAGTAACTAATACTGAAATGCTGCATGGCCTTATAATAAATAACTTGCCTTTAACTAAATGAACACAATTAAACAAATCAGCAGTGCCTGTGACTATGGCACTGGAGTCTAAAATATGAACAAAATGTGCTTTATTATATACAAGCACAATATATGCTCGATATGATGATAAATTGGCTTGTTTACTGCTCCAACAAGCTACTCTTTCTGAGGCGTCGTCTGGACAATAAAATCTTAGCTAATGCATGACCAAAACTAGTTTCTAATTTATGTAGTTTCACCCCAAAACAGTTAATAGTCACTCTAATAGGCATATGGGAAAAAACACAATACTTTACCTACCTTAAGAATCACTGGGGTGATAAACATTAGTAAATCGTTTTTTTATGCAATGTTCATACCTCCTAATACACTCAAATCTTCTTTTATTGCTTATGCACCAGATCACAGCATACTCCATTTAGGTAGACAGTGCTATCAATAAATTAAGCTCCAAATTATACGTATCCATCAATACGATAAGTACTAATCGTAGACTCACTCATGTTCAAAGGTAAAACTGCACATTATAAATGCTGTTTCCAAGCAATGAAATTGGTCCCCTTGAGATATGAAGTAATCATTGGAGTAAAGGCACATCTGCTGGGTAAGATTCCCTTTCAGTGTTAGTGAAAATAAAAACACTGCAAACAATATTTGGTCATAGTAATACCTCATATACCTTTACTTGTTTTATGAAGCCATTTAGTTTTTTGGGGGGCCTGAATTAAAGTATTTGGTACGGCCTTTGCTGGACTTTATATTAGCTATGGCTCCAACATTATTTTGATTTACTCCAGGTTGTGATTGGTAATTAGTCATATAATGTTTTTTCTTTACAATACTGTATTAATCAGCATAACATGATAAACAGAATTGCTGCCTTATAAATCCAAAAATATTATATGAATTAGATACAATTTTCAAATTATCAATATTATAATATTATGGCAATATAATATATTGCTGTGGTGGGGTACCCCTGCCCCTGTGTGTATTTTGTGTTTTATGTGGTATGTTATTGTGTATATGTATTGGTGCACAGGGTGTGGGATTATTAGTATTTAAAATGTATATTGGTATTTGGGCATGGGGAGTGCACAAAGTAGTTAACGTGCAATCGAGTCTTGGTACAGCTGCATAAAAGAGTCAGTGTTTCACACACACAGGGTTGGGTGTGTTTGCAGTGGAGAACGGGGGAGAGAAAAGGAGAAAGAAAGAAAGACAGAAAGAAAGGCAGAAAGAAAGAAAGAAAGAAAGAAAGAAAGAAAGAAAGAAAGAAAGAAAGAAACAACAACTTGTGCTGAAACAGTTCAGCATGATACTTGTTTGAGGTGTGTCCACTGTTTTGTCTGTATTTATTTTGGCCAACTTGCCGATTGTTTTGTGTATAAGTGTTCTGTTTTGTTTAAACCTTTTATTTTACAATAAACCGGCGCAACAGATAATATACAATTTAAATAAAAGGGTGTAAGCTTTAAATTGGTGGAATAGTAGTAGTATATATATATATATATATATATATATATATATATATATATATATATATATATATATACACACACATACATATATATATATATATATATATACAGTATATGTTACTTTGGCTTTTGATTGTAAATTATTTTGGGAACAAAAATGCCAATATTCGTTATAAGGCGAAACACAAATAACGCAGTCTGTTAATTATGGACCCCGACAACCACATTATAATGGGTGAGCACTATATATATATATATATATATATATATATATATATATAAAATGTGTGTGCTTTATGTATATATATTTATGTCTTACACAAATAGAAGGTCTCCTATAAATCTTACTCATGGGCTTTGTCTCTCAGCTTGGACTCCATTCTCGGGTGTGTCATTTTAGATGCAGCAATAAGCATGTCCGTAGCCATTGAAACTTGATGGCCTAAAAATGCAGGTTTTCATATTAACAGACCAGAAATACAATTGAAACTCTTAAAATTATTGCACAAATCAAAAAATGAAAACACAGTTCCCATTCCTCTACAACAGGCAACGTGAAGGTTAACTGTAACAGCCAAGAGAAAGCAGTTTTAAAGTGAATGCATAGCAAAAAGCAGAGGCTACATTGGTAAACTGAATTGTGAATTTGCATTCATCTAATTATTGTTGTTGTCATTTTCCTACTGCCTTCCTCTGCAACTCAAAGTCCCTACCCTTCATAGCTCCGACTTTACTTGGCTTTACTTGGCTTTAACACACAAAATGCACTTCCTTTTGTAATGGATCTCCTCCAAGCAGCTGATGAGTTAATAATACTGATATCAACATAGGGCATGTATTTACTTCTCTTTAGTTGAATGATAAGACGTTTGTCTTTGAACCATAGTGTTTGTGGTTCACATCCTGCCCTTGCCTTTCTATTTAATGAAATGGTCTGAGATGCCAATTCATTACAGTGGCGCCCTATGGCAAAGAATTCTGACCCCTGCAGCAATTTAATGCTGTGTTCATTTGACTGGTGGTCACGGTGACAAACCCAACGTTGAAACTCCCTCCAAGCTTGTATTAAGCAGGGGGAGAATATAATGGATATTCGTCTTTGAACGTTATGGTTTGTGGTGCCTTTGTCTTTCAGTTTAATTTAATGGGCTGAGATTCCAATTCATTAGACTGCCAAAATCTGAGGTATAGCAAATTCCTGACACAGTAGGAGACGCCTAGTCACTGTGGAAAGTTAACACATTTCAATAAATTTCTAATTGTGTGGATTTTACACATTCATTTTGCAAGCGCTGTACACACAGGTCTGTAAGAGGTATATCAGTGCTGATAACAATGCCAACTGGCACATTAAAAATCAGGAAACATTAGACATAAATACATCAAGATGCATTAACGGCCCACTGTATAAGTGAGTATGGCTTTAAGGTCAGTGTTAATACATGTAGAGTATATCATTTATGTTTGGCACTGTGGCAACTGTAGCACTTATAGCAATTAATGGTCCCTATTATTCACTGGGCATTCACTGCACTCTGAATTTCTAAGGTAAGATAACAAGTTTTTTTGTAAATCTGCCAAATGAAAAAGTCTACCTTGTAAAGAGATACACAACCCATTCTTTCAATTGTTAAAGTATCAGTACCGGGATTTATTACATTTAAAATGTAGCAGGTTCAGTGTAGAATGCCAAAAAGCCCCAAAAGATAAACATCATTCTCATTATACTTCTGAATCACCTCTAGGGTTTTGCTCATTGACAAACAGTACAATGCCACCTAAGGAATTTTACAGTTTCAGTTCCTCCCCATTTAATCTCCCCAAAACCAGGTTAGGACTAGCTGTGTTGAAACAGTTTGACATTTCATGGTGAAGCGCTTTTCCAGTGACAAAGTTCTACACAACTTAACTACCAGGGCGATTTCTAAAAAAAAAACAAAAAAAAAAACTGGACACCAATTACTGTGAGCATGATGCCAACCCAATAAAAATGCCAAAACAAAAACAAACAAGCAAACAAACAAATTCAGGAAATGACAGATGTTTATCATTGTTGTTAGAGCACTTTAAGATTTCAAAAAGAACATCAGATTAAGACCCATCACTAGTTGCTAAATTGTGATTGGGTGCCTAGTATACAGAAAGGTGTCAATGGTACTTGGATATGACACTGGACACACATCCACATCCAGAATTCCTACCTAAACCACAAAGACAATTGCATTTGCATTCTAACTTGATCTACAACTGTGCATGAACTAGTTTAGACAAAGCAACCACTCTTCAATTTACACTGTGTCCCTTGTTCTGCCAATCCAACAACAGGATTTAAAATGTGGAACAAATATAAATAAGCTAATCTACAAACCATCCCGAACTCAATAGCTAAAGACCTCCTACGATTAATTAATTGTTTTAATTGAGCATTTTGTTTCTTATTAGATTTTATTGTTCCGGAAGTGTTTACACTCCTCTTAGGTTTTATATTCAGCTATTGACAAAATAAAACACTGGAGCAATCTAAGTGGGGAATTGTGTCTCAAATGGTTCCACAGATCGGGCTGTTAGCATAATTGGCACACGAGCAAGCAAAACAAAAACTTAGCTATGTTGCCAACCAAAATGCAAATTCACATTTCAAAAAGAAATTGCCCTAGTTCCCCTCACAGGAATTATTATCAAGCTCTTGGCAAGTTGTTAAATTACACAGACTTTAAAAAGGAGAACAGCCTCGGCAGTCTGAAGAGTTGTGCAATTTTTGAAAAGATGCTGCATTTCTGGTTGGGAAGACTCAAGCGGTTGTCAAATTAACAGATAACTAGTTTCTTTGACAAATAGGCACAAAAACTGTTACATTGCAACTGAACAGTCACTGAGGTGAAGATGTCTCAACATTGATCAATGTTTTACTGTACTGCATATATGTGTTTAACTAAAGCATACTGAATATTTCAGATTCAATTGTGGGACATGGATAGGAATAAAACAAAAGACAACTAAAGATCGCAATTCCAGAAACACAGAGTAATGAACAGTATATTCATGCTCTTTTATTAGGGGAATTGTAATAATTCAGTATTATGAAAAACAGAAATACAATTATAGTGTATCATGTTTAGATGCACAAACCTAACCCTGATTTTAATGACATTAATATGTTTTCTACTAACTGGGTGAATTGAAAAAATGCCTCATTTCCAAATATTTATTTTCCTTACCTATCCCTATATTTTACTATTGCTAGTTTTGTGCTGCCCTCTAGAGGTACATATTGTGGCAACACTGGAACAAACAGCACCCAAATGCTGACTTGGAAGAACAAGACAGTGCCTTTGATCAGTATCTACAGTCCTCTTTAACTACACCTCCCCCTAATTGTACTGTATCAGCTGCAGTGAGAAAGTGTTTCAGTGAAAACAGGCATACTCAATTTATGCAAATGCTCACATTGTTCTATTGAATATTAAACCAAATATCAGTCATTTCTCTTACCAGTACTACCTAATGAAGCATGTTCTTACCATATGGGATCAAATGCAATATCACTTTAACAGAGCTGTATCATGGCTGCAGTTGTTTGACAGGTTATTTGCGGTTACATACCTTCAGCACATTGCAGATTCTAATGCTGTACTTTACTGTGCAGGCTGCAGTGAGATTGTAGGTTACACAAACTATAGTATTGCTTCTGCATATTGCTTTTAAGATACAGAACATTAGATAGGTACTGCACAGTATATTATTAATCAGAAATACAAGCTCTGTGAATGTTGCTGGTGGGTTGCACTTGTAATATAGGTCTTAAATTTTATTTTTGAGTATTAAAAAAAAAAAAAAATGTAATCCTGTTCATGTTCTGTGCAGTCAGTTTTATGTTCCTTATGTAACCATTTCATAACTGTAATGTTGAGCTGTGACATTCTGTACAGACAACAAGCATCTATATCTCAGTACACCAAGTAATGTGCTAATTATTAATTATTTAAATATAGACTACATGTTGTTTCACTTCCACATTGTTGACAAAGATGTGCCAGTTGTTATCTTGGCCTGGAGAATTCCAAACAATTGCAACACCATAGTCATGATTCATTATAAGGCTTCATAGCTACTGTATACTATAATTCAAGCCCCGGATTAGATAGATGAGTGCTTGCTGATCAGTAAGAAACTGATTTTGGCAATTAAAGTACAGGAATGTGCTTTAATTATTATCCTACCCTTTATCTTGAGTATTATGTGCCTGTATATCTTTCTTTACATGTTGCCCTACCACTTCAATTTAAAATAGACAGGTTTGAAGAATGGTATGCCCTTGGTGCTGTCTGTTCTGCTGAAATGTGACCATTGTCATGCAGTATACTGTATCTAGTTGTAGGGTAGTGACTCAAGCCAAGTTAGGAATAGAAATATGTGTGTATATGATATAAAGAGCAGGGATTTAGCTGGAGAGGAGAAACACTTCTGTATATAGACATTACCAAATTTCACTGGAAATCTTTAATATTCTCCAAACTATTCCAATTGTTGATAATTTGTGTTATGAAGGTATTCGTTTTTGAGAGAAGGTTGAATTTGTATTACAAAACATCAAAATGATTATAATACTTTGGGAAAGACAAAAAACTGAAGCCAAAGTCTGGGCTCTAACTTCTGATATACCGATAAAGCATCAAAACAAATACAACATGTTCTTTGATTTTCCTAATACTGTGAAACAAGAAATAAAAACAAGCATTTTTCTTTATGGTTAATTCCATGACTGGAACACATACGAAAAACAAACCATTGGTGGACCATCAGCTTCAATGTTACTGGTGATGCTGGTAGCCAATGACTTGATGTGTTACTTTTGTGGAAGTGGCTAGTGGAGATGAAGGAGGTATTATTGACAGCAAAGGTACAGTATTTGTTAGAGGATTGTTTCTATAGAGCTCAGCTTGGTGTTGGTACTAACTGTAAACTTCCTGGTTCTGACAAATGACTACTGAGAATTTGTTTGTATGCAGTGTATCTGGAGTTAGTACAATCTAAATTCAAAACAGTTCCATAACAATCTACTTGCATGCCTGCATGAACACTAGAGGTGTTTGTCTGGGTGTTCACTGTGAACCCTGGCAGTACTACTTCTGGGATAGTAAAAGCTGTGTGTTTGTAAACAAATACAGCAAATTGATTTCTTCAGAACCTGACTGTAGTGGACAAAACATAATCCAAAATTGTATAAATCAGACATAATTATTAATGTTATCCATTCAATATTTCAGTTGTTCCCATATTTGTTAATATTTACAAGAAATAAGACACCTGTTTACTAAGGGAACAGGCCATCTTGAAGATGGAAAATATTAGACTTTCTGATACTTTGAACAGCCAACATCCCCATCCTCTCTGAGGAATTGGACAGATCTATATCAGTAGCATTTGATATTCAGTGAACCAAACTATTGGTTTAAACCCTGATTAGCTTTTATTGACACATTTTTCAAGGAGATGAACTGCATCGAGACCAAACCTCCTTCTTTGACATGCACTATGAATCTGACACTTTACAAGCACTAAATCATAAAAAAGCCAAACTGAAGGATAACAATAATATTAAATGAGGGCCCCTGTAGCTCCACAGGTACTGTTCAGGCATTCAAATATTTATCGACAAGACACACTGTCATTACACTTTCTCAATATTCTCTTATTTGTATTTCTTCCCTATTAAATCTCTATAATTACAAGCTGTTTTTTAAGGCTTCACAAATATAATTCTGTCCTGCTTAATTATATTTCTGATGTAGGGAAAAACTGCATCTCCTTTAACAGAAACACTTAAAAAAAAAAACATTCCACATGCAGGGAGATAATGGGTCTACGAAGGCTCTGCTGAGCCTGATATTTTGCCTGCATCCTCCTGTAACGCTTTATCAGGCAAATGATTAACAACAGTAGTCTGAAAAATCATCCAACCAGTTGAGAAAACTGATGCCTCGAGTTTCTACTACGAGCAACACTCTTGCGCTTATCTTCCCAGTAAAGTACAACATGAGTGAATAGGCAGTGTCATTTTTGCTGCATGAGGGCATATCTGGAAAAGGCACTAATTTCACAGCTATGCCTCTTACAATATCAGATAGCCTGTTGAGACTGTCTCACAATAGGGTATGCTGACTGTTGCTAGATGATACAAGATTTTCACTGTGCCCATTACTTGACTTCCCAGTTGGTAGTTTTTTTACTAAACTTATTTTAAAATATATACAAACATTATGGCAAGAGTAGACATTTTACAGGTGGCAGCCCTGATCTGCCTATCGGACTGGTGCAATATCTGTAGCTTTATGACCAGTATTTATTGCTGGCTAGGACAGAAGGTATTTGAGTTTCATTCCAATGTAGAAGCATTTACAGTACCCCTTCTGTCTTCTATAGTTCCACAGATTTGGACACTACATAGAGTGTATGCAAGAGACATCTGAATTGTATGTGAAAACTGAATTACATGGGTGTCTAGATTGAGACGTTGAAGATTACTTCCTCAGATGGGATTATTCAGGATATAAATCTTAAAATGAACACCGTGTGACAGACAGGCCATCTGTCTGAAGGATAAGAACCTCCTACTTGGTAAGCAAAAAATCATCTTGATGAAAAAATGAGTCCGATGCCTCCCAGAGATAAAGCGGGTGTCACCTGCAGTATGTCCAATGAGGTTCAGCATTAAATGCCACAAACCCCCTGACAGCCAGTCAGTGTTGTTGTACTATTTTGCAATGCGTCTCTGTAAAATGATGTTGTGGCTACTTGCCTTTTGTATGAGACAGCACCTCATCTCACGGCACAATGCTCTGCTGAAGTGAAACATCACTCATACAGCAGATAAAAAGCAGTCTTTGACAATTTTTTATTTTTTTTTCTGTGGTTCTGATTTCAATAATTTCAAGCTTGGGCTGCAAGAATACATAATGTACTTGGTGTGTTAGTGTGGCAGGGTGCCCCGCCCCTGTGCGTAATTTGTCTTTTATGTTGTCTGTTATATGTATTATTGTAGTGGTGCACGGAGTGTGGATTATGTAGCACAGGTCATGTAAAATGTATATTTGTATTTCAGCACGGGGAAATGCACAACTATTTCACATGCAGATTAAAGTAGACATTTGTATGGGGGCACAGGAAGTGCACAATTAGTCCACGTGCAGTCTGTGCCAAGATTCAATTGAATGATTGATTAGCAATCGAGTCTCGGAACAGCTGTATAAAAGAATTCATGTCTCACACACACAGGGTTGGGTGTACAGTGAGGAGGTATAGGAGAGAGAGGAGAGAAACAAAATAATAATAACAATTGCTATTCATGTTGGAAACACCAGCACGATATTTGTTTGATTGAGTGTTCATTTTGTTTTGTTTGTTCAGTGTGTTTCTGTTTTGTTAAATATTTTTATTTATAATAAAACGACACAAGCAGCGTATTCACATTCACTAAACAGACTAAGTCCATTAAGTTCCTGGTCTGACATCACCAGAAAAGTCATCCTGTTCACAGTTAGCCAGGTAGGAAGCTGACACTATTGCTCCTTTCTGGGCACAGCAAGTATGTTCAGACAGTAAACTGGATGGAGGCTTGGTGGTGCAGTTTGAAATTGCCTAGTCACAAAACTGCCACACATTTTAGCAAATTGGCACCAGACACATTTACAGTTAGCCTCAAAAACCGAGTCCAGCTGGATGGCCGTACTATCACAACCTGGGAAGCTCGTCCCTCTAGAGTGGGCCCAAAGGTATGTCTGTAGATCAGTGTGGGTAAGCTCACATAGCCACTATTTGGGATACCCTTGAAATGACTTTGACGATAACTGTTTTTATACACGCTAGTCAAGTACCCTCCACCAGCATAAAAAAATTCACAGAAAATGATTTTTTTGTTTGTTTTTTAAAGTGTCGAGAAGAAAAAGTTGTAGAGGCAGAATTGTATTTGAATTGTTGCATTGATAGATAAATTACTGCTGCTGATGGACAAGTTGGCAGTTCTCCCAGATCACGGCCAGCATTTGTTTTATTGTGTCTCTGCTTCTCTATAAATTATTTATGTAATTAAAGTACATTTCCTTCTATGTAAATACTTTAATAAAGGAAAAGGGAGGATGATTGCTGATAGCATTTTACTGTACTTATTTATGCTTCCTGCCTGCACTAAAAGAAGATGAGAGCTGCACTTTCATTAAAGAGCAAGTAATTCATTTTTTGTATTTATTTAATTTTTACATATTTTTGTTTGTTTGATTTTTGGTGATTGTTGCTAGACTTTTAGTGTTGACAAATTTCCTCTACCACCCTCATCAGTTTCTTTAAAACTTATGTTCATATTGGTCGCACCTAAAGCAGATTTCAGGATAATTAATGTTTACAGGATAATTCGCTAACTAGTTCCAGCATCAGTACTAAATAACTGTTAAATCCTGCAGTTTGACAGAGCCTAAAAGTTGTAAAAGTGGTATTTTTATAATAATATTAAAGTGCTAAATATGTTTTTTTAATAGCATGTAATTTTCTGTGCATTGCATGTTATCTTTGATGTGGGTAACCGTGGACCTCCCTGAGTGAAAATACCATGGCAGGTTATAGCCAGACTCCACTGCAGAAAGACAGACACTCCTAACACCTAAACAGACACTTTTATTTGAAGATAGGGGCCCATATCCTGCCCCGATACCACCAGCGTTGTTTTTCTTTTTTTCTGTGGTATTTATGAATCTCCATGACAAAATGAGCACATTACTTATTTATTTTCTTAACCATCCTTAACCTTACATAGACCTTGGACATTGTCAGAGATACTATTAATTGCACATTACAATGTACCATGCTTCAGTAATTGATAGAAAACTATAAAAAGAAAATGTGTTTGCATTAATGAATCATTTCTCCATCTGGCGGGGATCAAGCATTTCATAAAGGTATCAAAATTATATTGCCATCAGTGTTAGAAAAGCATTCAGTTTTACATGTATTAATCCTGGTTTATTGCATTCCTAATGTAATACAGCTATCTTATGTTACAGGACTGAAGAACTATTGTTAAAATATGCAGTTTCTGTATTCAAAAACACTGCAGCAGCAGGAGTGTATTTTTAGCCTGTTAATGTAGCTGAGAGTCTAAATGTTCAGCAGGAATTTTTATTTCTATGCAACATTTTTGAGCCTTAAAACTACTATAAGTACTTATAATAATAATAATAAAAAAAAACATTTTTTATTTTGCACTGAATTAAAATTCCTTGTGTCTGTTTAGTTAATTGTTCTATACTATCTATAGTTTATGTGATGCTACTTTAAAAAGATATTTGATGTTTTTGTCTAAGGTTTACAGCTGCTTTTGTTTTAAGGTTGTTGAACCTGCTTTTTACAACTCTGCTGGCAATACAGACATGATTAGGGGGTAATTATTATTTATTTATTTATTTCTTAGCAGACACCCTTATCCAAGGTGACTTACAATTGTTACAAGATATCACATTATTTTTACATATAATTACCCATTTATACAGTTGTTTTTTTTTTTTTTTTACTGGAGCAATCTAGGTAAAGTACCTTGCTCAAGGGTACAGCATCAGTGTCCCCCACCTGGGATTGAACCCACGACCCTCCGGTCGAGTCCAGAGCCCAAACCACTACTCCACACTGCTGCCCCAGTAATATGTAATATGTAATTTAGTATGTAATACATTACATATTCAAGCTCTGTTCTAGTTTAGTAAGCAACCAAAAAAAAAAAAAAACCTATGTAAATATATTTTGTTTATGAATTATTTATTAAGAACTATTGCTTATTCCTCTCCAATGTTCATTGATTCATCTTTTTTAAACTGTACAGAAAAGCAGGTATCCAGGCAACAGCACCACATCACAGAACAGTGCCAGTAGCAGTATGATTAAAAACACATTATAAAAACAGATTATTATAATGCTGCATGCTGATTGGCCAATCAGTGGTTCTAAACCGTGATATAATCCCTGGTATAGTAACTGTTGGGTAAATCACTGTTGGGTGGCACTATTGTATCACTGCGCCTGTTGAAATAACTGAAGGCATCACTTCTGAGCTGTTTGCACCGATGACAATCAATAAATGGGTAGAAATAGAAGCTGCATCGGCTCATATTTGCAAGTCTCCCGAAAGCGAAGAAAAGAAAAAGTTAAACCACCACGATGAGGTACAGAACTCTAACATTGATGTGCTAGAAAAAACTAGAAATGAAATGAATACCACCAAACAAACCAGCTGGGCTGTTAAATGCTTTAATGACTGACTGTCTGAAAAAAAAAAATACATATTGAATTCACACAACTAACAAACGAAGAGCTAAATAATACCCTTAGAGATTTTTTATGGCACAGTCTGAAACTGTAAAGGCGAGCAATACGGAATCAGCAGCTATGTTGGGCTCCGTGCCGGACTGAACAGGCATTTAAATGACCCTCTGTTAAGTTTATCCTGGTGTCCAATGAGCGACACAGAATTCACAAGTTCAAACAACGTGTTTGTGGGTACAATTAAAAAACTTAGACGAGAAGGCCGGGGTAAAACACAACATCATGCAATAACTGAAAGAGATTTTCAAATAATCAAACATTCTGAAGCCCTGGGGCCGTATTCACAAAGCTGACTTAAGTCTAAGACCAAAAAATGTGCTTAAGTCGCTTTTGCTGACTTTGTTATGACTGAGTCTTAAGTCCGTTTCACGAAATGATTTTCTGGGGGGTCTTAACTTAGACCCGCGTTTCTGTCTTCGCGTGACGTCTTCCACTTGAGAGAAAGCCGTTGCCTGAGGGACAGATTGATAATTCTGATAATTTTGCTTCTTCACTGGGACTTTTGTCATGTAAAATGTATATATTTTATTATAGAATTTAGTAGAATTTAGTAATGTTCTATTAAAAATATTGTTATAATTATATTTAAAAGTATGATTAAACTGACCTGTTGAATTATTTTACAGTGGTTAGGCTCTCACTGATTACTTAAGTAAACTCTCTCTCTCTCTATATATATATATATGTGTCATCACATGTAATTATAGTGAAATAAAAACAATGCAGAATGTTATGTAATTTGTATGTGTATTGTATTTAATGGGATATCTGTTAATAAAGTATATTTAAAAAAAAAAAAGTTTATCTGTCTATCATTCTATTCGGTATGCACGGTGCACACGGTGCTCAGTGCCCTCTGCTACAGCGCTAGTGCATGAACGCATGGTGCCACACTATATAAGCGGTGCTTGAGCGCACGTTGCAACCAGTGCAAGCGGTGTTCGGCGCACGGCCTTTGCAGAACACCGATCTGATGTCGGGCAAGTCGGGGTTCCACCCCTGTACGGCCTGCAAGGCAAAGATCCCGCGGAGGATAGGCATACCCTCTGTGCGTTGTGCTTATGCGTCCAACATGCCATCTTGGCCCTCGAGAGGGAGGTGGCCTGCAGTATCTGGCCTGGAGAACAGGTTGGAGAGGGCCACGAGGACGAGTTCCGCGTCCTCGGTGGCCAGACTGTCGGCTGCTCTTGGATCCCCTGCTGTATATCCCCGACGCGCAGGCCCCCTGTAATCGCTCCCCATCTCCACAGGAAGGAAGGGTGAAGTGTTCGAAGCTGGCGAGGGACATTATGGAACTCAAAGCCCAGATGGCCCAGGTCCTGGAGCTTTTGTCCAACAGGCACCTGTGGCTCCTGCCGCGGTCCCAGCTCCGATACAGCCCCAGACCCGGTGTGCCCGAACCCTCAGTGTAGGGTGACGGAAACACACCTAAAGCGGGTGTATGCAGCGGAGGCACAGGTAACTCGCCTGTCAAACACGGCGAGCGTACTGACAGCCTATATGGATGGTGTACTGCACGAGGCCCCACTTCCTGAGCCAGTGGCCACAGAGCTCCTGTCCAGCACACTGCTGCAGATCTCCAGTCTCCAAGGGCAAGCTCTTGACTGGAGCCTGTTTAGTATTATAGTAATTGAAACAATACTGATACATACTGAAACACAGGTTAACTGTCATAAAGGATTTGTGATTTATTTTTGTATATAAATCTCAATGAACATGCTATTTGTTCAAAGAAGTTTCCTGAAACTTTTTATTGCCTGTGTTATTAGACATTCTTGTTTTATTTTGATTAAAAAATAATGCATTTTTATATACTCAGGCCTTCAAGCAGAATATTGTCTCCCCACGAAATTCAAGGCTTGTCCCTTGCCTCTAGGGTTCAGTAGCTTGGCAAAATTAATTTATTAGTATCAGCAGGCGAAAATGTGGGGATTCAAATTTGGCATTTAAAAATTGTGAAGAAAAACAGGGATAAACAACTGAAAAACAAAACAAAAAAAATTAAACTAATTTAAATGAGGAGCACAAAAAAATGAAAATCTGCCAAATATTGGTAATAACATTCATAAACTGCTGAAAAAACATGCTGCAGTGAAATGGCGCCTGATTAGAAATAATACTATAATTACATTAGTATGTCTGAAAGGAAAACATAAATTTATTGCATTAAAAACCCGCAGGAGTTGTGTCTTCGGGAATGTGCGCCAGTCTATACTTGCCAAAGACCAAGACAGAATTACTTCAGTTGGTGTAGTTAGCTTTTGAGGTAGAGAGGGATTTGTCAGAGTGAGCTCAGCCTAATACTAGTCAAACAGTGTTTACTCTAGTGGCACTGAGAAGCCCTATGCGGATGAGATAAAATGTCTTGGTGAAAATACTTAGCTGTTGGTTTTGCCACAGCAGCATGGAGTGGACCTACAGTACAGTAGCACAAACGTTATTTTTTACAACTTCTGGACATACATGGCTCCATGTCGCTTTATCTGTGTTTAATTTAGCAGATTGCTTAACAAGGATGACACAGATTTTAAATTAATGAGGACAGCTGTCCTTTTAAGTAACCTACATAACTGTTGATTTTGAATTAAGTAGCATAATTAAAATTGGTCGAATTACAAATTAAATTATTGGGTTATTCTAATACACCAATTCATTTTTTTTAAGTGCCTAGAAAACTACAGCATTGATTTTCAGCAATGGTACATTTACACTTATGGAAAAATAATATACTGTATTGCAAATATATTGCATATTTATTTAAATATATTTTCAATAGATTCTAATAGAATACATTATGAAAGACTATGTAAAATATGAATATTGAATTCAGCATATTTATAGCACCTTTACAGTAGTATCTCAAAGTACAGTACATAGAAAATCAAGCCATGATACATTTGTAAAACATATTACACATCTACCACAATCATACCATTTAAATAACATATTATAAGTTTTTGCTCAAAGAGTCAACTTTCCACCATTTCAGTATGTTTAACATACCTTTGTCAAGGGAAAGTGTGTTTGAAAACAAACATTAGAGGTATTTTATAGGCCTTTTGATGCCATGGTAACCACGCATTTATTTATCTTTAAATCTAATGTCTTTGTGATATCATTCACTATGTAGCGAATTATGTAACAATCTACTGTTTCTTTCTATTTAAACCTTCAGACATCATGGTATCTAGTCTATTTATCCATTTATTTTATTTTATTCTTCTATATTGTACATCATGTAATAATTATTTTTCTCAAACCACAAACTTTAGGTCACCCATGGTGTGTCTGTTCCTTGTAAAGTGCTGAACTATTGGTTCATTTACTTTTTTATTTCTTATATTTGATAAGTGGTTCTGTATTATTTTATATAATGATGTATCTGTCTCTCCTGCATATTTTATTTTATTACATTTTGTGCAAAATATACCATGTACAAGGTTGCTATCCTTACATGACGGATTTTTTAAGACTGAATATTTTTTTTTTTATTTGCGATTTCACTTTTATCTTTACCAATATATTTGCACACTTTACATGTGCTTTTACAGGTTTCAATGTCCCTTAATGCATCTATGACCCCTTTATGTTTACTGTGGACTAAAATGTGAGCTAAATTTGCATCCCTTCTAAAAGCTACGATCGGTGCTTGGAAAATATTTTTCATGTTTCATGTTACGTGTACTTTTTATGAAGTATACGTAAATGCTTCCAAACTTTTTTAAATGTTGTGTAATAATTTAGAATATTTAATTATTAATGGTACTCTCTTAACCCTCTCTTCCCTTTTCTTATACTCAAGAAGTTAATTTCTATTGAGTTTGTCAACTTTTCTCAATTTTTCTGCTCTGCTTCGCCTGGGGTTCTTCATCACCTAGAGGTAGTTTGTTGTTGACCTCCAAGGATATGCTGGGGCTGGGGTAGCCAGCCCGGAAGCCATTAATGGCTCCGCTGCCGACCGGTAAGATGACAGCCTTTCCGTTGTCAGCTAGGGAGCCGCTGGTTGTGAAGAAGGGGGGGGGGTGGAGGTCAGGAGACCACCTTCCACAGCAGCACTTTCGCTGCTGGAGATACTGTGGCCGGAGCCCCAGAAGAGGGAGCTACCAGCAACGAAGAAAGGGGCGGAGGTCAGGAGACCCCCTACACAGGCAGCAGTTTGGCTGCCTGGTTTGCATTGACTGGAAGAGCCAGGCAGTGAACGGTTAGTCTGGCCGTTAGTGTTGGGATGGGAGGAGGACCTCCCACCATGGCCACCACCCAAGGACACATGCTTGCCCCTGTTCCTGGGCCGGAACATTTACCGGTACTTTGGTACTAAGGGGGGAGGTGGCCTTTGAGGCCACGTGTGCTGTGCACAAGGGGCGGGCATATGTGATGGGGAGCCCCGCCCCTATGTATATATGGTGCGCTATTTTTATGATTTATTTGTATTGTATTATTATTATTTGTAGTAGTATATATACAGTATATATATTTTGTGTTTTGTGTGGACGGACGAAAGCCGTCCGTGATTATTTACTATTTGAGACCGGCAAAAAAGCCGGTTCAAAGTGTAGCTGGTGTGGATGGGGTTGAATTCCCATCCCGGTAAAGCTTGTGAGAATGTGGCTGGAGCCTTAATAAGGTCATTGTTTAATAGGTAATTAAGGCTCCAGCCACAGAGATATAAAGACCAACTCCAAGCTCATTATGTGAGACGGGTGTTCGGAGTAGAGAATGAGAGCAGACAGAGGAGGTAAAGAGAATATAACAATTGCTAAGCATGCTGGGTTATACACCAGCACAATACTTGTTACTTTGTTATTTGTTTATTTGTTTGGCCAACGCGCCTTTTGTTTTGTGTCTTTTGTGTTTGTTTAAATCTTTTGTTTGTTTTATTATTTAATAAACGCACTGAGCGCCTTTGCGCTTCAGTTTTGCCCCGCCATTCCTTGTGTTGAATCTGTGTCACCCCTGCAAAGCCATCCTATTCACAAATACTCATCAAGGTAACATTTCTATCTATATTCATTTCTTCTCATGTGTTCAGTAATATTCGCCCTTACTAATCTACAATCGTCTTGTGTTTCATACAAAACTCTACTCAAACACCTAAAAAAGAAATTACCACCTTTCTCTATCTTTAATATTTTATTTCCATATTCATCGTTGTGGAATTGATATATATATATATATATTGTAAACCGGCCGGCACCACTCACGATTCTTGCCCCTTTAAAAATTGACCCAGACACGGAAATTGGAGGTTCAGCGCTTATGCGCACTTTTAATAATACAAACAAAATGAAAATAAACAAAATAAACACCTGGCTCTTCCCGAGCACTAACTAAAACAGAAACAGGAACTCAAAACTAATACCGGACAGCTAGGCTGTTTACCGGCTGAAAAATAAACACAGTTTCGCAAAGGTTTCACACACTAACTTTGAGGACTTCTGACACACCGTACTTGACTGCTTAAGGAACAGGGCATACACCTTCCTGCTTCCTTCTTCCAAACAGCCATGAGCAAACTAACTGCTCCCCTTTTATACCCTGCACCTGGCTCTAATTTAATAATAAGCACCAGGTGCAGGGGATAATTAAGCAATAAAACAATTCACAAATTAAAATTAAACAATAAAGCAAAACAATCAAACAGTAAAAGAAACTAACAAAAATGTGCCTGCGCACATATCCTACACAGGGAGGATTTTAACCCCCCCCCACTATGTTAGTATATATATATATACACACACACACACACACACACACACACACAGTTGTAGTAAAAAGTTTACATTCCCCAGTGGAGAGTTATGAGTTCTAGAAATGTCTCTAAACAAATAATTATAGGAAAAATCTTTTGTAGCAAAAGTTTTGCCTTTGTTGATGAGGAAAAAAAGTTACAAGAAATAGATGTCTACAATTATTTGTTTCAGCAATTTATTTTTTAAAACTCCAAAAAAGGAAAGTCTAGAAAATGCTGGATTGTAGGTGAACATTCTTAGAGAGTATAAAAGGGTTAGGCATAGGATGATTGCTGTCATTACCAATAAGTCACTATGGGAAAAAGTAAAGAGCTATCTGAAGACCTTAGGCCTTAGACATTATTCATTTTCTAATAGCAATAGAACCCTTATAAGAGGGCTTTATATGTCTTCAGCTCGGGACATTTAACAACACGAGGCGGGCCTTACCAGACGATAAAGCCCTCTTCTGTTCTGTTGCTTAATTATATACTCACTGCCATTAAATTATATTCAAGAGATATCAATTGTTACCATAGCTTATTTTACTGTACACAGCACACCCACAGCTAGAATGTCACACACACACACACATATCATGAAAGAAACAGGTGAAAAAAAAACACAGGCTTGGGACTTGACAAAAAATCTTTCTGTATGATACATTGCCCCATTACTTACTTTAATGTATAAAATATAATCTAATATTACTGCAGGAAGGTAAACTTTTAAAATGGTTTCTTCTTACACATAACATATAATCAAAACTTCTCCAAATGTACTGCAGGCTCAAACACCTGTTGATTATTTTTCTAATAGCATTCGTAAATCAGAAATGTGAATACTCCAATTTAGTTTTAACGTGTTTACTTTATTTCCAAGCAATATACAGAATATGTGTCGGCTGTTTCTTAATGGAGAGGGCTTGATCTCTACATTGGAAACTAAATAGTTACATATATGGTGGCTTAATTGTATCATAGTACACAAGTTCTAAATACTCTATTCACATTCCACATTCCGCACTAAACTCGACCACGTCATCTGCGTTTTTATTAGCCCCTTTCCTGTGCGTGTGTTGTAGAAGGCTCTTTGTTGGATCAGCGGCACTTTTTTTTTCACGGCAGTATGACACAGACTGCAAATTACGTTACTTGGGACCTGTATTTTAACAAGTACTGGGACGAACATGGGATATTCATGTTCAGATATTCGCTCATAATTAAAATATTTGTTTGGTTATTCGTTCATTTTTCAAAAAGTAATAAAAGCCATTATATTGCTTTGAACGCAGACAGAGACAGAGACAGCTTGGCAGCAGGGGCAGGAGGCGGGGGTGCATGGCCCCTGTGTGTGTGCCTTTATTTTACAGCAATACTTTACAATATGTAACACGTTAAAATAGAAAAATATCCCAGGATTAAAGAATAAGTTGTGTAGGCCTTACTTTACCCCAGTGAATTAACTACAAAACAAAGGATGCCAAATAGCAGTTCACGTTTAATGTTGTTTTGTTTATTCCCGAAATAAATAGTACATAAAATTGACAACGCATTTTATTTATTTTTTTCATTTTTTTCATTCCTTGCCATTGCCGTTTCTTCACAGTAAACAGTGGCCATCGACACGTTTTCATAAAGTAATAACATGAGGTTTACATGTGCCTTTTTGTAGCTGTACAAGCAAACAAAAACTGAAATTTAACTTTAAACACTCCAAATAAAACAAACGTGGAAATGGCGTTGTAATGTGAAGGGGAAAAAACTCCCCATTTTGGTTCTCGCTTACTACGTTCCACATAACAGAAAGTCACAACAAAAATATATATAATATATACAGTCTATATAAAAATCACTGCACAGCATGAGATTCTGACTCGCTCTAAAGCAGCACAATGCATTTTTGTCCCAGGTGGCTTTCCATAGAGATCACTAAGGGTGCACGCGCATAATCTGGATTGTTTACTTTTTTCTGTCTAAAACTTTTAAATAGAGGCCCAGGAGCTGCTGTGTCGATTCTGTGTTATATACATACAGTATATATACAGACATGCTCAAATTTGTTGGTACCCCTCCACAAAAAATGAAGAATGCACAATTTTCTCTGAAATAACTTGAAACTGACAAAAGTAATTGGCATCCACCATTGTTTATTCCATATTTAATAGAAATCAGACTTTGCTTTTGATTTTTTATTCAACATAATATTGTAAATAATAAAACAAATGAAAATGGCATGGACAAAAATGATGGGACCGCAAACCTAATATTTTGTTGCACAACCTTTAGAGGCAATCACTGCAAACAAACGTTTTCTGTAGCTCTCAATGAGACTTCTGCACCTGTTAACAGGTAGTTTGGCCCACTCATCCTGAGCAAACTGCTCCAGCTGTCTCAGGTTTGATGGGTGCCTTCTCCAGACTGCAAGTTTCAGCTCTTTCCATAGATGTTCGATAGGATTCAGATCAGGACTCATAGAAGGCCACTTCAGAATAGTCCAATGTTTTGTTCTTATCCATTCTTGGGTGCTTTTAGCTGTGTGTTTTGGGTCATTATCCTGTTGGAGGACCCATGACCTGCGACTGAGACAGAGCTTTCTGACACTGGGCAGTTCGTTTCGCTCCAGAATGCCTTGATAGTCTTGAGATTTCATTGTGCCCTGCACAGATTCAAGGCACCCTGTGCCATGTGCAGAAAAGCAGCCCCAAAACATAACCGAGCCTCCTCCATGTTTCACTGTAGGTATGGTGTTCTTTTCTTTGAAAGCTTCATTTTTTCGTCTGTGAACATAGAGCTGATGTGACTTGCCAAAAAGCTCCAGTTTTGACTCATCTGTCCAAAGGACATTCTCCCAGAAGGATTGTGGCTTGTCAATATGCATTTTAGCAAATTCCAGTCTGGCTTTTTTATGTTTTTCTTTCAAAAGTGGAGTCCTCCTGGGTCTTCTTCCATGGACATTTAACAACACGAGGCGGGCCTTACCAGACGATAAAGCCCTCTTCTGTTCTGTTGCTTAATTATATACTCACTGCCATTAAATTATATTCAAGAGATATCAATTGTTACCATAGCTTATTTTACTGTACACAGCACACCCACAGCTAGAATGTCACACACACACACACACATATCATGAAAGAAACAGGTGAAAAAAAAACACAGGCTTGGGACTTGACAAAAAATCTTTCTGTATGATACATTGCCCCATTACTTACTTTAATGTATAAAATAAAATCTAATATTACTGCAGGAAGGTAAACTTTTAAAATGGTTTCTTCTTACACATAACATATAATCAAAACTTCTCCAAATGTACTGCAGGCTCAAACACCTGTTGATTATTTTTCTAATAGCATTCGTAAATCAGAAATGTGAATACTCCAATTTAGTTTTAACGTGTTTACTTTATTTCCAAGCAATATACAGAATATGTGTCGGCTGTTTCTTAATGGAGAGGGCTTGATCTCTACATTGGAAACTAAATAGTTACATATATGGTGGCTTAATTGTATCATAGTACACAAGTTCTAAATACTCTATTCACATTCCACATTCCGCACTAAACTCGACCACGTCATCGGCGTTTTTATTAGCCCCTTTCCTGTGCGTGTGTTGTAGAAGGCTCTTTGTTGGATCAGCGGCACTTTTTTTTTCACGGCAGTATGACACAGACTGCAAATTACGTTACTTGGGACCTGTATTTTAACAAGTACTGGGACGAACATGGGATTTTCATGTTCAGATATTCGCTCATAATTAAAATATTTGTTTTGGTTATTCGTTCATTTTTCAAAAAGTAATAAAAGCCATTATATTGCTTTGAACGCAGACAGAGACAGAGACAGCTTGGCAGCAGGGGCAGGAGGCGGGGGTGCATGGCCCCTGTGTGTGTGCCTTTATTTTACAGCAATACTTTACAATATGTAACACGTTAAAATAGAAAAATATCCCAGGATTAAAGAATAAGTTGTGTAGGCCTTACTTTACCCCAGTGAATTAACTACAAAACAAAGGATGCCAAATAGCAGTTCACGTTTAATGTTGTTTTGTTTATTCCCGAAATAAATAGTACATAAAATTGACAACGCATTTTATTTATTTTTTTCATTTTTTTCATTCCTTGCCATTGCCGTTTCTTCACAGTAAACAGTGGCCATCGACACGTTTTCATAAAGTAATAACATGAGGTTTACATGTGCCTTTTTGTAGCTGTACAAGCAAACAAAAACTGAAATTTAACTTTAAACACTCCAAATAAAACAAACGTGGAAATGGCGTTGTAATGTGAAGGGGAAAAAACTCCCCATTTTGGTTCTCGCTTACTACGTTCCACATAACAGAAAGTCACAACAAAAATATATATAATATATACAGTCTATATAAAAATCACTGCACAACATGAGATTCTGACTCGCTCTAAAGCAGCACAATGCATTTTTGTCCCAGGTGGCTTTCCATAGAGATCACTAAGGGTGCACGCGCATAATCTGGATTGTTTACTTTTTTCTGTCTAAAACTTTTAAATAGAGGCCCAGGAGCTGCTGTGTCGATTCTGTGTTATATACATACAGTATATATACAGACATGCTCAAATTTGTTGGTACCCCTCCACAAAAAATGAAGAATGCACAATTTTCTCTGAAATAACTTGAAACTGACAAAAGTAATTGGCATCCACCATTGTTTATTCCATATTTAATAGAAATCAGACTTTGCTTTTGATTTTTTATTCAACATATTATTGTAAATAATAAAACAAATGAAAATGGCATGGACAAAAATGATGGGACCGCAAACCTAATATTTTGTTGCACAACCTTTAGAGGCAATCACTGCAAACAAACGTTTTCTGTAGCTCTCAATGAGACTTCTGCACCTGTTAACAGGTAGTTTGGCCCACTCATCCTGAGCAAACTGCTCCAGCTGTCTCAGGTTTGATGGGTGCCTTCTCCAGACTGCAAGTTTCAGCTCTTTCCATAGATGTTCGATAGGATTCAGATCAGGACTCATAGAAGGCCACTTCAGAATAGTCCAATGTTTTGTTCTTATCCATTCTTGGGTGCTTTTAGCTGTGTGTTTTGGGTCATTATCCTGTTGGAGGACCCATGACCTGCGACTGAGACAGAGCTTTCTGACACTGGGCAGTACGTTTCGCTCCAGAATGCCTTGATAGTCTTGAGATTTCATTGTGCCTTGCACAGATTCAAGGCACCCTGTGCCATGCGCAGAAAAGCAGCCCCAAAACATAACCGAGCCTCCTCCATGTTTCACTGTAGGTATGGTGTTCTTTTCTTTGAAAGCTTCATTTTTTCGTATGTGAACATAGAGCTGATGTGACTTGCCAAAAAGCTCCAGTTTTGACTCATCTGTCCAAAGGACATTCTCCCAGAAGGATTGTGGCTTGTCAATATGCATTTTAGCAAATTCCAGTCTGGCTTTTTTATGTTTTTCTTTCAAAAGTGGAGTCCTCCTGGGTCTTCTTCCATGGAGCCCACTTTCGCTCAAAAAGCGACGGATGGTGCAATGAGAAACTGACGTACCTTCACCTTGGAGTTCAGCTTGTATCTCTTTGGCAGTTATCCTTGGTTCTTTGTCTACCATTCGCACTATCCTTCTGTTCAATCTGGGGTCGATTTTCCTCTTGCGGCCGCACCCAGGGAGGTTGGTTACAGTTCCATGGACCTTAAACTTCTTAATAATATTTGCAACTGTTGTCACAGGAACATCAAGCTGCTTGGAGATGGTCTTGTAGCCTTTACCTTTACCATGCTTGTCTATTATTTTCTTTCTGATCTCCTCAGACAACTCTCTCCTTTGCTTTCTCTGGTCCATGTTCAGTGTGGTGCACACAATGATACCAAACAGCACAGTGACTACTTTTCTCCATTTAAATAGGCTGAATGACTGATTACAAGATTGGAGACATGTGTGATACTAATTAAAGAAACTAATTAGTTTGAAATATCACTATAATCCAATTATGTATTATCTTTTCTAAGGGGTACCAATAAATGTGTCCAGGCCATTTTAGAATATCTTTGTAGAATAAGCAATAATTCATCTCTTTTCACAGCTTCTTTGCTTTATTCTATGACATACCAAAGGCATGCAAGTATACATGATAAAATAGCTTTTAATTTCATCACTTTTCAGGAGGAATGAAGCATTATTTCAATGAGCTGTAAGGGTACCAACATATTTGAGCACGTCTGTATATACAGTATATAATCTCACATATCATATGGAACTCTTTTTCTTTTGCCATTTTTTGAAACTGTCATGCAAATTCTGGTGAGACGGTAAATAAGTGCAAGGTATTTTTGTCATTTGTAGCGAATACAAACATCTCATTTTTGTATCCGAATACATGTAAAAAAAATATTTGTTCGAATATTGGGGCATTTGTCCCAGGATTAATTTTAACATTAAATACTTCATCTCAGTTATGGTGTAAATACAACACCATGGAATAGCTGACAAGCTCACAATACAGGGAAATAAAACAAGGAAATGCGTTCATAAAAAAAATCTATTACTTATTAAACAGTTTTGTTTTGTATTATAGCCACCGTTTTGTACTACCAGGTGGTACAAGTCGCGGGTACAGTTTCATTCCTTTCTCACTCGTGCGCTCATGCTTCAACCAAATGACCGTCACTACTGGCAGTGACCGAGTAGCTTTAACATTTTCTTACTCCGATTGGCTGTAAAGGTAACAGGTCTAACTATAACTAGAGATTGGATAATGTTTTGTTGTGTAGATTGTTCTCGTGTACGGCTGCCTAGTAAATGAAGACATGGTATGCTGATGTAGTTTTTAGTGGAACTATTAGAGGAAGAGGACAAATTTCGGGGGTGGCACCTGCCAAATCATCGGTCCATCTGTGCTGCTGAACGACTGGGTTCAATAAATGAAGCGACCACCTCTAACGGCGATCGTGTGTATACTCCAAGGTTGAGAGGTGGTTGGGGGTTTTGTTCCGGGAGAAGGAAGCTGCAATGCACCAACGATCGTGTGTATATCTGAGGTTGAAGTTGGTTGAACTGCCCAAGGAACAGGGAGTTTTGGGATAGTAGATCCCACCCAGTATAGTAGACAGGTGTGGAAGCGGGACCTCCATTTGTTAGAGAAGTAGCGCAAGCCATCTTCTTGGCAACCTAGTTGATAGTTTTTTGGGGTTTTTTTTTTGTACAGTGTTTATTTTACCTTTTGTACACTGGGCTGTATGTCCCCCGTGTGCTACCATTGGTAGCAGCATCACGTGGGGTTCCTATCTATACTATGTAAATAAACCTGCACGCCTGCAGGGCGTGTCAATCCCAATCTTCTAGTTTCTGTCTCCAGTCAATCAAGCAGCGAACACGTCACCTCATCCAAATCATCCTAATCAGCCACTTGTAGCAAGTCCCCTGTTATAGCTTCATTAATGACAAAGTAACTGTTTAACTTGGTGATTCTCATCAGTCTCTGTATCAACAAGTACATGCGATTATATTCTGACAAAGCATCTGTGTCAACACGTACAGGTGTTTGTATTGTGAGACAATATAAACACCTGTATGTGTTGACACAGAGGCTGTATCGGAATATATTCACCTGTACTTGTTGATCTACAATCCCTGAACTAATCCTTAGTTTAGTTATCATACAAATGAACAAACCCTGACCCTCGGTAACACCCGCCTGTCGGCGGTTTTGGCTTCTTCCCCACAAAGCCCCAATCCCGGTTAAGACACACGGAGATCTGAGGATTTCAGCTTTCAGAATTCATTGTCCGGGTAGCATGGACGATCTTCAGTCCGTTGGCCTATAGCCTTGCAGCAGCCCTGAGGTATAACTGTGGGACCCTTTTATACCTGACGCTCCGCTGGAGCACACCGACCTGCTGGTTAGGGATCGGCAGCTGGTCAATCACCAAGCCCAAACACAGCAGGTAGGATGTCCGAGACGTGGCGTCAGGTTCGCCATTAATTATTAACTCAAATAAACATGCAATTCATTTACATAAATACAACACAACAAACCAGGTCCGCCGAGAGCCGTCATGGGCTCCGGGGAAGAATTGGTATGTCCCGCTGCTGCCCCCCCCCTCATCCACCCATGGTACTACATTTACCCGACTTTGTAGTATACTTGTCTAAACCAAGCTTCTAAATCAAGCAATGATACTTGCAATCTTAGCAGTGTCTGAGGAAGATCATTTAAACCGATACAGTATTTTGATAATGAGTTTGAAGGAAACTGTCAATGACGCGTAGAAGTTTCAATCTGCAAAATCTGCAGCAGATTAGTTTACTCTCTCAAAGTAGTTATGTTTAAGTTATTTACAGTATTCAAACTTTTTTTATAGGTAAATGAATAAATATTTTTTTTGTACAAACTCCACGTGTAATAGTCATTAATTGGAAGCTTACTTATCAAATAACAAACGTTTTTAGCATAAAACTACATTTTAATGGTGTTGCTATATACTATTTTATTTATCCCGTGCCAAAAATAAACCACTCATCTCTGCTCTTAATTAATAGCCTGTATTGGTAAATATATTTGTATTTTAAGCAATCTAACCGATCATTCTCTAACTGTGTTTACCACCAGCTGAAGAAAGTACTTTTTTTTTTACACGATAACATTTTTCTAACAAACTGCTGCACCACGTTGTTTTGAGCAAATTATAGATCTTAATAATAGAATAATTCATACTGTGGTATATATATTGTGCAACTTTAGGGTTCTTTTAAAGTTTTTAAAAGTCTTTAAAAAATACATATGCCTTTTTCAGCTTTTTGGTGTAGTAAAATATGAAATGCGAAAGTTCAAATCATTGTGTGAAAGGAAGTGTTTGACAGTGCCTGGATACACAATCATTACACAACAGAAGCACATTGGCTCGGTGTGCAGTACAGGAGTTTTTCTTTTTAATGTGGTGGTGGGGACGCAAAGGGTCTTGTGCAGGGCTAGTTGTTTTAAAATATTATATATATTATTATTAAAAAAAAAAAAAAAGTTCCCCCTTCATCAGGGCCCCGGGGAAATTTCCCCGTCCTCCCCGCCCTCTCGGTGGGCCTGCAACAAACCCACTTTTCATATGCAGGGCCTCAGCCCAGCCACAACGCTAGTCAATACTGTGTATGAAAATCAAAAGGCTCTATACTAGTGCTTTGAGAACATTTAGAACGAGGACATGGGATAATGGATCAGTTCAGCAATCTTAGGACTGGCAAAGCTTCTGGGAGATAAATATTTTCTTTTCTTTTTGAAGTTTTCATTCTGCCATGCTTCATGTGGACATTCATTAAAGCATCCTACAAAAGTGAAATTTTACTGCAGTAGCAATTAAACACTCTGGACAATTTGTGACAGAATAAAAAAAAAAAAAAACATTTCTGCAGAAGAGGCCGAAAAGTCAAGTGAAAAGGAACCACTAAAGAAAATAATTTGATTAAGCAATGTTCATGTCATGAAGGAGACATGCAACATTTTGATTCTGCAGGCAAAAGAACACTTCAACAAAATAAATCACCTAATTTTATTTTATCATATTGATCCAGAATGCTTCCATCAATTTAATGTGGATTTTTCCGCTGAACAATTGCACGTGGCAATGAAATGGTACGCAACAGCAGTGCTGAACTCGGAACTGTGAAAAAAGTGTCGACACTTACCAATTGACGGAGATCGGCGTTATTTCCCCAGCAACAACAGCGGATTCAGAGAGATGTTTCAGTATGCTGAAACATATAAAGACTTTCCTGCCCAATACAATGACCCAAGACGGACTTAACGCACTGTCGATTCAAAAGGAGCTTAGCCGTATTCCCGACTTAAACCGTCAAGTCATAGAAGTGTTTGCTTCTCAGAAAAAACAGAAGCCAGTTCCTCTACAAATAAGGCAGGCTTTAATTTAATATGCTTATGATATTATTTACAGCACACCTTTTAACTGAGCACAATATTAGTCGATTAGTCGAAGATGTGTTGATTTTAATAGCCCAGCACCTCTAGATTTGTAGGCTGTTAGCCGCCACTGCCCCTATCCCTAAAAATAATATTGAGAACAAAATATATGAATGTGTGGGGGTGGATGGGGGACTGCACTGTACATTAAATTCATGTTTGCTGACCACTGTCAAGCCATTATTTTATTTTTGGCTTTCTACCTTTAGTGTATTTCATATCTTGAGTGGGACTTTTTTTTTCACGGGTCAGCCACGTACATATTTCTACACTTTTATTAAATGAACGGTAGGGGCATCTCAGTATGCCAAAAGGTTGTGAAAAAAAACATCATCACATCTCCTTGTTTTTTATAGTCCAACAATGATACTGATTTGAAAATGTTTTCTTCTTTTTATCACAACTGATAGTATTATATCCCATAATTTATTCTATGTCAGTTAACCCCGACTTTATTAAACTCAGGAGTCATTTATAGAAAGAATACGGTAGCCTCGTTTTGGTTTTTTCAACCTTAATGTATAATAAAAAATGCTGCAAATTCTTGTCATGCTCTAAGTCTGAAATATTACATGTAGTTTTATAAGGGTAATACCATGCCCGTAGTTGTTCTGTGGGTTGCTCTTTTCAAATAGAGCCCCCCCCCCCCTGGAATGCAGTTTAAGTCATTATGAACGCTATGAATACTTGTTGGTGACACTCACCCATTAACATGCAGCATGCAGTTTAGCAAGCTAGAGATGGGAACACTGCCAATCATTTATGCTGTTGAATAGCACAGAGGAATTTAACTGCCTGTAACAAGAATAATTCCTCAGTAGTAATGCCCTGACTTTACACTTTCTGAAAATCAAATGGTCCGTTATTTAAATTGCAAAAATGCACCATGAAATGACATTTTGGAATTCTGACTTGGAAAACCATAAATACCACGTTTAGTATTTGAAAATGATCACTTAAAACCAGCCACCTCCAGAGAGCTGCCAGGGGGCTTTTCCAGCATTTGCCAGTCTTACTGTCCCTTCATCTGTCTGATTGCTGTATCCTCTGTAGACTCCTCAGTAAAATACTGCTTCCAAGGGGACACTGATTTGCTTCCTAATTTGAATCCTACAGTACATTCAGCTAGTAAAGAAAATGCAAGAGCTGCCAGAAAAGCTAAGGTATCTTAATAAGGTTGAGGGATTGTTTTCATTGAAATATATATTATTGTTAGAGAAACACTGACTTTTCAGAGCCATCTTAAAAGGGCTTTCCTGTACAAGGTCATTCATTCCATTTTGGGTTTGAATTCTGAAGGCACCAAGTGTATATACTGAAAGCTTTTCATTAGACAAGCCATTCCTGAACCAACATGAATATTGAGTCAAAATGTATTAACGAGTGCTAAAAAGTAAAGCTGTTTTTAATTGTCTGTGGTTCAGTGATCCCAGTGTACTGATAAACACCCGATTTGGACAATAAAGGAATCACACATCCAAGCACTCAAGTATATGTATTACCGGTTGTAATGCTTCACTTCTTCATCCACAGCCCGGTCTTTAGCAGAGAAATTGGGCTATTTCCAGCAAGCAACATTAATTGATAATGTAATGCCTACACTTCCCAGGAGTTCTGATGATATATGGTTGGTCAGGAGCTGTACTATATACTGTATTTACATTGCGGCATTAGATGCTGACTTGAGCTGTGGATTCAGCTGACATTTTTATAAAATGACAATACCTGCTGGTACTATGTACTTTGTCAAGTGTACCCGCGTTCCAGAGAAGTCCTGCGTGCATAATGTAATACAAGCACAAGTACATTAACAGTTACTAGTAATTCAGCAACATGCTTCAGACAATTTAAGCAATTGTGTCTTTCCCTGCTGTACACTTCAAATGGAATTCACTGCAAACACAAAGGCTGGAGTCGACTCTTATCTCACCCACTACCAACAAAGTTATGTTGCATTAAATTAAAAAAATTGAACTCTATCATAAAACTGCAGCAAAACACTGTAAGAAATTTGTCCTACATATGTGGGTATAAGCATTTGAGCCATTCGGCATCATCTGGGCCTCAGTGTGTCAACATAGATGTTTCTTTCAGGATGTTTTATAGAATTATACAGTAA
Organism: Acipenser ruthenus; assembly: GCF_902713425.1. Taxonomy (NCBI): domain Eukaryota; kingdom Metazoa; phylum Chordata; class Actinopteri; order Acipenseriformes; family Acipenseridae; genus Acipenser; species Acipenser ruthenus. The sequence continues at coordinate 72,947,097 of NC_081191.1, read as the reverse complement.
AAAAAAACATCGTGAGTCCAAATCGGAGCATAAAAAACTGTATTACGATTCAATACCTCATTTACAAAGACAACAATTCCAGACAATCACACAGCACAATAGAAACAATCAAGCTTCCCCACAAATAAATAGTCCATGGCTTGCACAGAACAGAATTAGAGAGACATAGCTCCATTGTGTTTTGGTGTATCCAGGGAAATGCAGAATTAAAACTTGTCATTTAATATTCTGCAGGTACAAGTAGTGAAAAATAGTGGCTAGTATCTGTAAATAGGTTTAAAAATGTATTATGTAAACTAAAGAAAATTGAAATATGTATATAGCAGCTGGTTTATACCGTTAATACAGTTTGTACAGACATCAATAGAGTATGTGTTGTGTTCTGTAGATGCCCCAATAAGGTACACATTTCGTGTACAGCCCAATTCCACCAATAATCCCCCAACCTGAGTTATTACTGCAGTTATCCATTAACACCCCTCTAGAAGATTTAAAAAGTATTGCCCTTATTTTCAGATCCATTCACAGAACTGTACTTTAAATAACAGAAACTTATTTATTTTATTTTTTTTGTAGAGGGTACATTTGTGATCAAAACAGATGTCATTATTTTACCTTGTGATTTTATTCTGCTCTTGAGCAGTTTAAATATGTTTGCATATTTATTCATAAAATGTTTATTTCTGCATATTTACACTTCATGTCCAAGATCTGTCCAAAGTAATTCAGTACGCTGTAAAGAAACTAAAATTAATCTAATCTGACAAAAAATACATTCCATTCATGTGGGATAAACAATATCCAATGGGGTAGAAAAAGCAAGAATATTTCATTGAGTAAGAGCTTTATTTGAGTTTGAGCTCTTATTGAGTAAGAGCTCTTATTTATGTGTGTAAACTTTTGCATACCATATGGGGAAAACCAATATATTTTGCAGAAATTTAAAATGTATATATGAGCATGTAAATATATATAGGATTCCTCTCCAAGTGTGTATCAAATATTACATCTCGATGAGTATTGTGTATGTTGTCTGGTAGGATGATAGGAGTCTGCAAAGTACATTAGGAAGGGTAATGGCTAGGATGGGAATATCAGCATCATTATCGTTGTTGTCACCTTTCTTGTACAAAAAGTCTTATTAAAACATGCAGTCTCAATCTTTTATGGACAAGTAGAACTGACCCTTGGAATTTTGCCAGATTTAGTTATGGGAAAAAAATCAATGGTTATGAATTTATTCAATAAGAAAGTAAATACAAAAGTAAGTCAGGGATGTGTTATTGCAGTTGCTCAAGGAGAGCTTTTGAGATAAAATGTGAATAAGCATATTTCACCTTGAGAGTCTTGTGTAGCATTTAAAAAAGCCTTCAATAATTATAGTTTATCCTCAATGAAAAATAAAGTTGTGGACTGTAAATTAAACTCTAGGTAAAATAAAAATATATATATATAAACTGACACAGTGTATCAAAAACAATATACTATAATGTTTCAAGCTGTACCAATTTGCAATCTCCAGCATAATCTCATTGTATGTATCTCTACTAGCCAGTATGAGTTTGCATTTCAAAAATGTCCCTATTTGACATGTTTTAGTATTTATCACATACAGTGCCTATAGAAAGTCTTCACACCGTTTCAAAATGTTCACCTTTTGTTGCCTTATAGCCTGGAATTAAAATGCATTAAAATATTTTTTTTTCATTTATCTACAAATCCTACCCCACAACTTCCAAGTGAAAAAAATATTCTAGAAATTTGTAGAAAATTAATTAAAAATAAAAACTGAAATAGCTTGGTAGGATAAGTGCCCCCCTTGTAATAGCAATCCTAAATTAGCTCAGGTGTAACCAATGGCATCAGAATCACACACCAAGTTAAGTGGCCTCTACCTGTGTTAAATTGTAGTGATTCACATGATTTCAGGATAAATTCAGCAGTTCCTGTAGGTTCCCTCTGCTGTGTAGTGCATTTCAAAGCAAAGACTCAACCATGAGCACCAAGGTGCTTTCAAAAGAACTCCGGGACAAAGTTGTTGAAAGGCACAGATCAGGGGATGGGTATAAAAAAATATCAAAGGCCTTGAAAATCCCTTGGAGCAGGGTCAAGACTATAATTAAGAAGTGGAAGGTGTATGGCACCACCAACACCCTGCCTAGATCAGGCCGTCCCTCCAAACTGGATGCCCGAGCAAGAAGGAGACTGATCAGAGAGGCTACCAAGAGGGCAATGGCAACTTTGCAAGAGCTACAGGCTTTTATGGCCAAAACTGGTTGAAGTGTGCATGTGACAACAATCTCCCAAGCACTCCACAAATCTGGCCTGTATGGTAGGGTGGCAAGAAGGAACCCATTACTCAAGAAAGCCCACCTTGACTCCCATTTGAAGTATGCAAAAAAAACACTCAGGAGATTCTGTAGCCATGTGGCAAAAAGTTTTGTGGTCTGACGAAACTAAAATGGAACTTTTTGGCCTAAATGCAAAGCGTTATGTTTGGCACAAACCCAACACAGCGCATTACCCAAAGAACACCATCCCTACTGTGAAGCATGGTGGTGGTAGCATCATGTTATGAGGATGTCTCTCATCGGCAGGGACTGGGGAAAATGAATGGAGAAAAATACAGAGAAGTCCTTGAGGAAAACCTGCTGCCCTCTGCAAGAAAGCTAAAACTGGGATGGAAGTTTACCTTTCAGCATGACAACGACCCAAAGCACACAGCCAAAGCTACACTGGAGTGGCTAAGGAACAAAAAGGTAAATGTCCTTGAGTGGCCCAGTCAGAGCCCCGACCTAAATCCAATCGAAAATTTGTGGCATGACTTGAAGATTGCTGTCCATCAACGCTCCCCAAGGGCTGAACAGAGACAGAGCTTGAACAGTTTTGTAAAGGAAAAATGTTAAATAATGCCAAATCTAGGTGTGCAAAGTTGGTAGAGACCTATCCCAACAGACTCACAGCTGTAATTGCTGCCAAAGGTGCTTCCACCAAGTATTAACTCAGTGGGGTGGAGACTTATCCAATTATGATCTTTCAGTTTTGTATTTTTAATATAAAACTTTTTTCCCCTTAACAGTGTGGAGTATGGTGTGTAGATAAATGGAAAAAAAATCCTCATTTAAATGCATGAAACTCTGAGGCACCGACACAACAAAATGTGAAAAAGTTCAAGGGGGTGTAGACTTTCTATAGGCACTGTAATTCTTTTTTTGAAGGTTACACTGTAATATATCTAATTATATGTTTTCTTTTAAGAAACTGAGTGGGCTTTATTGACAGAAATACTCATTGATTTTCATCCTGGAAAGAAAACCCTTGAATCATGACACATTTACCATTGACAAAAGTATGTTCTATACTTATTTAATGTCAGGCAGTTGAGTACAATAAAACAGTACAATATTATACAATAATAGTGCTGAAATATTCCTTGTGCATAAAAATAGCAAAAACAATATTTTAAGATTCTTAGTGCTGTTCTCCCAGCAGTACAGACACAGAAGCCATTACGTTATGCAAAACCCTTTCTTAGAGTAGTTTTAAATTACCAGCCATAATCTGAAAACCTTTTTTCTAACAGATTTTTTAAATTAACATTTTTTTTTATGACAGTGCTTAGTGCAAGAATAAGATTGCTCTATTTTCATCAATTGTTGTCCCTTAACAAATGTTGTAGTCATCGATTTTAGAAGAATTTTTATGTTGTTAATTTGTTATATTTTTCACTTCTTCAGTTCTAAATATAAAGCCTTTTGATTTTACTCAACCAGGCTTTCGAGCCAACAGTCAAAATGACAGGCCATTAAATACACCTTAAAAATACAATTGTAGGACCATTTTGTGCATTGAAATCAAGGTGGAAACTAGAGTGGGTGAAGTAACAGCCCAGTCACTCGTCTATAGCTTGCAGGAAGGCAGGAGGGTCTTTGACCTTTCTAGGGCATTCCTCTCTGACTTCCACTGTATAATGTTACTATGCTGGATCAGCTGCAATTGCCAATACAGTACTAAACTGACAGAGCACTCACTTCCTAACAAAAACAAATGATCAATTAGTTATATTACTAATACTCTCCTGTGACATGTTTACAGTGACAACTGCAATGATAATATTGATTATTATTATAATTATTATTATTATTATTATTATTATTATTATTATTAATAAGGATACCTCTTTTGCCTGTAAGTAGTAATTCAGATTGCCTTTGTAAATACATCTTGGAATGTAAAATCACAAGGTGAATGAAAGGAGAACCTCATTTTGATAAACTTGAGGAGCATTCTTCCAACCATCATGAGTTTTAATCTCTTCCTCTTAATTTATTCATTTTAAATGTACGTTACTACCTGTACTTTAAACTACCAGATAACTCGCTTCCTCAACAGATGGTCAAATAACATTTCTATGCTTACTGTAACAAATGCTCACCCTTGCCAGATGTTGGGCACTCCTTTACAGCAGCAACTACAATAAAGAAATTCGTAAGAAAGTTCAATCACAAAGTCCCACACAGGAGAGCCTCACTCTGGCGAACTTGCACTATCTTATAAACCGTCCCTGTTTATGTATTAATTTGACTAAAGACTGCCCACACCTGAAAGGCAGTTAGAAACACTGAACTGGTAGACAAGGCAGTGTTTTTTTCTGAGTAGTATTAATATTCTCTCATATTTTAAAGGCTTTATTATCCCTAGAAACCTTAGTTAGTTATTTAGTAAGTATGGCGAAACATATATAAGAAGAAACAGCAAAAAAGTTCTGTGAAATTCAAGAGTCGCGGGTAAATTGCTAATATCGCAAGGCTGCGTAAATGAATACATTTAAATGAATCTAAACAGTAAATTAATCACAACCTCAGATTACACCTAACTGATGCAGGTCATTGTGATTTTTATTTTTGACAGTAAAATGCTTCCAGACCAAGACAAACCTGTCCCCTGTGCTATAGTTTAAGATGTTTCATACTGCCCATCTAGGCAATTTTGCATTCACCCGCTCCCCAGATAACGTGAACAGTGTTTTCTGTTCCACATGAAATAGATGATATTGTAAAAGATATTATGATTTGAAATTTCAATTAAAGAAAAACTTCTCAGATTAAATCCGCCAAATCCCGACTGGTCCACATCGCGAGCTGGATGGCTAGTGTCCGGTTGAATCGCTCAACCATACCATCGCTCTGTGGGTGAAGAGGGGTAGTGCAGGTCTTGTAGATCCCCAGCCTCTTACATAGCTCCCCGAACACCTGCGACTCGAAATTGCGGCCTTGGTCGATATGCAGCTCTTCAGGCATCCCGAATCGGCAGAACATGCCCTCCAGTAAGACAGTAGCGACACTGGTTGCACACTGGTCCGGTAAGAGTAGGCCTCGGGCCACTTGGGAAACTAGTCCATGGCGAGCAGGACAAACTTATTTCCCACTGTGGACTTGGGAAAGGGGCCCAACACGTCGATAGCCACCCGCTACAGTGGCGCACCCACTTGATAGCGTTGGAGGGGGGCACATGACTATCTGGACAGGCCCTTCCGGGCAGTGCAGGCATCACACCTCCGGACGTACATCTCTATGTCCGTCCGGCAGTGGCCCCAATAGCAGAAAGCCCTCAGCCTCATGGTCACCCTGTAGAGTCTTGGTCAACCCGAAGTGTCCCGCTGCCGGTGCCCCATGCATGGCCTATAACACCCACTCCCTCAGGATGGCGGGGACCACCACCTTCCAGTGGTCCACAGATGAGGCCGGATGGCGCCACGGATGGCAGAGGGTCCCGTCATGCAGGCTCAGCTTGTCCCACTGTCCTACAAGGCCCTTTACCTCCTTGGAAAGGGGTGCCACCTCCTCCCATGTCGGTAGCCGGCCCTCAATCAGTCTAGCCATGACGGTGCCCAGTTCTGGGTCAGCTGCTTGCAACTATCATAGTTTGTCGGCTGGTACTTCCTGTAGGCCCCATGACAGCAATGACGATGTTAGCTCGCTCCGGGGTCGTCTTGATGGCCTCTCTCTCCTCGAAGTGGGTGCAGTGCCGACACTGTTCTTCCTCACAGGGGTGGCGGGATACAGCATCCTCGTTTCCATGCTGCTTTCCGACCAAGTGTGTGAACTCAAACTGGTACCCTTGCAGGGCCTTGATCCACTGGACGGTCTGTCCTTCTGGCTCCTTGAACTGCAGTAGCCACTGCAGCGACACATGGTCCGTCCGGATGGTGAACTGCCATCCGTACAGGTATGGTCAGAAGTGGCAGACGGCCATGACAGCAGCCCGTAGTTCCCGGTAGGTGACGCAGTAATTGCACTCTGTCCTGTTGAAGGCCTGGCTGTAGTATACAACCACCTGTTCCCCTCCGGGGCCTCTCTGGGACAAAACAGCCCCAATTCCCACATCGCTAGCTTCAGAGTCCAGGACAAACGGCAGGTCGGTGTTGGGGTAAGCCAGCACAGGGGCACTGGCCAATGCGTCGTGCAGCTCCCGTAATGCTTCCTCACACTGCTTTGTCCAGCGGAACTGACAGCCCTTCTCGGTGGTCTGATGAAGTGGCCGATCGATGTCCGCGAACCCCTTCACAAACCGTGAACCCCGTTGGCCGCCACTATGTGGCCCAGGAACCGTACTTCTCGCCTCATCAAGTGGCACTTCCTAGGGTGCAGTTTAAGTCTGGCGGCCCGGATCCGGTAAAGCACTTCCCGCAGGTGGTTCAGACCCTCGCTGAACTCGGTGGTGTGCACCAGCAGGTCTTCCAGGTAGACCACACAGTCAGACCGCGGCACCCCTTGCAGTCCCCTCTCCATCAACCTCTCGAATGTCGCTGCGGCGTTGCATAGCCCGAAGGGCATCACCTGGAACTGCCAGAGGCCTTGTCCTGTGGTAAATGCCATCTTCGCCCGCGTGTCAGGGGACAGCTCGACCTGCCAGTACACACTCCGCAGATCCAGTGAGCTGAACCACCGGGAGCCAGTGATCTCATCCAACACCTCGTCAATCTTCGGGAGGGGGTACGCGTCCTTGCAGGTGACCGCGTTGAGCCGGCTGTAGTTCACTCAGAGGCACAGGTTGACATCCTTCTTCTCGCTCAAGAAGACCAGGGCAACCCATGGGCTTTCCAAGCGCTCAGTTAACCCACTGGCGGCCATCTTCCAGATGAGGGCCTGTGGCAAAGTGGTTAACAGTGTGCAGGTGCAAGTGATCAATGAACAGACGGCAAAACAAACAGTAAACAATAATGATGGTAAGTAATACAGCGGTGTGTATTACTTACTTTGTAATCTCCGGGTTTGTCCCGAAATAATAGTCCCGTTTATTGTACACCCACACGAAACACAAAACACATACACAAGTCTGTTAGTGTGTGAATTAGTGCTCGTGGTGACAATACAGTTATTTGTGATACAAGTGCAGTGCTGTTCCAGGTTTATGCTGGCCTCTGGAGAAAGATCCGGAACGTGTTCGCTGTCTAATAATAACAAGTAACAATTAGACAAAACAAACACTCACGATACGGATACACAAAACACAGGTCCTTCTGCGTTCTTTTTCATTAACCAAAACGAAGGAACAGATTACGTCGCTTCGACCCCTACTTATACCGTCACTCATGACCCCTTGGTAAACTATTGCAACCGCTCCTCCAATCTGCGGCTGCCACATCATTTTCCTTCTGGGTCAATGAGTTAATATACCGAAGTCCCGCCACTTTTCTAAATGACCGACTTCCTTTTAACCCTAGGAAGGAAATGTCAGGCCAAGCAGTCCAGGGTACTCTGTTCCTGTTAGCGCCCTCACAGGTCGGGAGGGAGATTTACCACAAAGAATCATCGTCTTTCTGTCACAGGGCCTCTGTTTCTTCTCGCTTGGCCAAGGGCAGACGACGGGCTCTCTCACGGCTGGGCCTGGCGTCCCGTGTCGATGTGGTAGCTGTGAGCCTTGACTGCAGGTTGGCGGGCAGCTGAACTGGTCAGTGGGCGAGCTTGCTGGGGTGCATGGTGGCAGCAGGCTGGTGTGCTGGTTGGCAGGCGGCTGGGCTGACTGGCGGGCGGGCTTGCTGGCTGGCACGGTAGCTGGCAGGCTGGTATGCTGGTTGGCAGGCGGCTGGGCTGACTAGCGGGCAGGCTGGTATGCCAGGCGGGCAGGCTGGTATGCTGACTGGTGGGCAGGCTTGCTGGCTGGCACGGTAGCTGGCAGGCAGGCGACTGGGCTGGTTAGCGGGCAGGCTTGCTGGTTGGCATGATAGCTGGCAGGTTGGTGTGCTGGCTGGCAGACAGCAGGGCTGACTAGCGGGCAGGCTTGCGGGCTGGTAATGTAGCTGGCAGTCGGGTATGCTGGCTGGCAGACAGCTGGGCTGGTTAGCGGGCAGGAGTTTTACAGTACCTCAATAGAACTTTGTCTGTTACGCAGTGTCCCTAAACATCAACATGTGTGTGGTTCCATGTCTGACACTCCGAGGTCACTCCCTATTATCAGGATGTTTTGCAAAGGAAAAATATTTGATACTGTACATATAAGATATGATCCATAAATGGTGCAGCTTTTGCGATGCTCTGATAATATATTGCAATCTATGAAATCGTCCTATATAATTAAAGTTAACAAAATAATCAATAATATCCAATTTGCACATAAGTGTTTTATTACAACAGTGAAAGCCATTGTGTGCTTGTATATGAACCATGTTAATTGCAAATTTCACAAAGCTTATACAATTAAAAAAATCTTTAACCACATGGTATGTGCAAAAGGGTCAGTGTATGTTAGGATCCCAAGCCGAAATACAACCCCATCGGCTTGGGGTTAAATTACTTTTTTTGATAGCTGAAATCGTGTCGTGTTCGGCTTGGGTTGTCTTGTGAATGATCCCATCAAGGTGCAGAAGATTCACTTTACACAAAGTGTTTTCATCACGTCATGTAAAAGTGAAATTGAATTATTCTCCGGTGAAATAAATATAATTAATAAAAAAAAAACTTGTCAATTATAGTTATCAAATGTATTTTTGAAAGAAATTAATGTTTTAATAATCAGTTTTACTAAAAAAACATAATAGTACTCACTGGAACCGGATCCCTGATATTTGTATCCGGTTCGTCGGTACCAAAGCAGGAACCGGGTACCCGATTTCAAAGGAACCGGTTCGCACATCTCTACATTTTGGAAACGATTTACACTAGCAGTGGAGCGAAGCTGGCTGCAGAATTAGAAGCAGCGGAGCAGCGTAGGAGCAGAGCGGACTGGGGAAATGAAAGCCGTGGAGCGAGCGGTTTCAAAGAGGAAGAGAGCGAGGAGCGGCGTTGATGAGCGCTCCACTCCGCTCACGTGCTCTGTTTGATACAGACTTAACTGAAACAAAGTACTAAAATAGCGAAACATGGAAGTACAAATGCGGCGTTTGGAAAGACTAACATGTAAAGTATGATGTTATGTTGTGATCCTGTGTTACATTAACAACGTTGAAATAATTTATTTTCTTTTTTCAGAATCCTGTTGTGCGTGATTGCTCTCACATTCGGCTACGCCCCATGGCACTGATGCATCCTAACGGCGCACTGGATATGCGTCTCAGGGCTGCGTCTAAGAGCTAAGCTGAAACCATTCTGGAAAAGTTTTTTTTTGCACAAGCAAGGTGTTGCAGTCTTGAACTTGATGTCATGCATTTCAAAGAGAAGAAACAATATGACTACATTTTATGTTCCTACCTTGTGGATTTTGAGCATGAACTGGAATGAGGAATATTCTGCAACAGAGTGACTGGGATGAAGAGATTGCTGCAAAATAAATAATTGCAGCGTTTGTAAGATGGATGTGCTTTTTAAATGATTCCTCTCAATTTTCCTCACGAATCCTGGACTGGTCTACGATTGGAGAGTTGAATCCATAATGCAAAGGTAAGGGACAATATTGATACAACCGGTGGGGGTATGTAACCAAACAAACAATGATTCGAAGCACGGCAGGACTGCATTTGCGAAGTAGGTTTATATACCTAACAGGTTGATGGGAACTGACTAAGCCGGTAATTGGCTTGTAGATTGACCAGTGAATAAATGCAATGTACTAGAAACTGTATTAATGATACTATAAATTTCCTGCCTGAAAAACTTGCAAACTTTATATTCTTTTAAGTAATAGCATAACCACCGCAAGGAAAAATGCACAAGTTTGTTTTTTGTTGTCATGTGGGTGCCAGTGATTATGTGCACCACTGAGTGAAAAGTCAATTCAGAAACTGCTTACCATCTGTATGTATTTGAATTTGTAAAATCCACCTAATTGACACCAATAAATAGCCAGGAAGCCATTACTTTATTGAGCATCGGTCAATGTACCAATTAATCAAGTAGGCTGCCACAAGACAAGTAACCGATACATAGTGATGTTTTATTGAAAAGAAAGGGCAAAACTAGAGGATGTTAGTTGCTAATTTAGCTTACTGTGAGACTTGAAAAGATACACTTGTCTTCATAAATAAACAGAACTGAAAGATAAAATACTTTGTGTCTGAAATTGTACTTGAAAAACTAATTAAATTGCCATATTATGAATGTATGATTCTGCAGCTTTTGCTCAGAGAAATAATTTCAACTTTAATTTCACAATGTACCTAAAACAACTGTTGACATTTTTCATACACACTGTGTCAACCTGAGGACTTATTATTGTCACTATATAGCTTTGCTAACATATGGAAACACAACCAATATACAGTAACATTGTTTTCAGCTAAACAAGACATGACATGTACAGTATATATAAATAAAATGAATATAGTGTAAAAGCTAAATTAGGTTTGTTTTATAATGACATACACTTTTCACATGTTCCTGGTACCTGGTACAGTACTCAAATGGCTGTTTCACAGACCCCAATTAGCGCTAATCTTCCAAATGGTAAGGTAGTCCAAGATTAGTGCAGATCCTGGTTTATGAAACCAGTAGTCTGGGAGCCATGTAGGGCAAATCTGGGATGAATGGGTCTGAAAAGTACCACAAATTTCGATCTTTGTTTCACAAAATATAGGTGTTGAGAAGTAAAATTGATGAGGTCTGCTCAGGATTTGCTCATGTAAAATGTATTATATCAAGCAGCAAAGTTTAGCCTATTCAGTGAAAAATCTTGTATATTAATTCTGCCCAGTATTAAGATAAAACTCAAAAGTATATGCTCCTTACTGTTTAAAATTCACAAAAATTACTTAAATTGGTTTAACGGTCATTGCTGTACCTAGAAAGACAATCACTGACTATTATTGATCTGTAATTGTGTAAAAAATGTGTAACAATGCAGTTGGCGACCACCATGGGTGTTCACCCTTGCGCCACATTGAGGCCCAGCATTTCCGACTTAGGCAGGAGGTTTTTTTTTTGTTAACAATAATCTAAATATACTAACTTCACTAAGGACAAGATGGAGCTCAAAGGGAAGACTGATGCGATCAGAAGTCCAAGACTGGCTCAGATAATGTAGCAGATTCCCTTTATTTTTGGCATCAGAGCAAAACACCTTCCAATCAGGTACTTGCAAGTCATCAACTGGGACATATTCTCATGCCGTAGAGACTCCTGATTTTGAACCCCAGCGAGCTCTTTCTTCCCCCTTAAGGGAGGAGGTTACGTGTACATCATAGCAGTAACCAACTACAGTGCCTATAGAAAGTCTACACCGAGCAAAAAGGAGACTGATTAGAGAGGCTACCAAGAGGCCAATGGCAACTCTGCAAGAGCTACAGACTTTTTGGCAAAGACTGGTCAAAGTGTGCATGTGACAAACAATATCCCAAGCACTCCACAAATCTGGCCTGTATGGTAGGGTGGCAAGAAGGAACCCATTACTCAAGAAAGCCCACCTTGAATCGCGTTTGAAGTATGCAAAAAAAAAAAAAAACACTCAGGAGATTCTGTAGCCATGTGGCAAAAAGTTTTGTGATCTGACGAAACTAAAATGGAACTTTTTGGCCTAAATGCAAAGCGTTATGTTTGGGGCAAACCCAACACAGCGCATTACCCAAAGAACACCATCCCTACTGTGAAGCATGGTGGTGGCAGCATCATGTTATGGGGATGTTTCTCATCGGCAGGGACTGGGGAAAATGAATGGAGCAAAGTACAGAGAAGTCCTTGAGGAAAACCTGCTGCCCTCTGCAAGAAAGCTGATACTGGGACGGAAGTTCACCTTTCAGCATGACAACGACCCAAAGCACACAGCCAAAGCTACACTGGAGTGGCTGAGGAACAAAAAGGTAAATGTCCTTGAGTGGCCCAGTCAGAGCCCCGACCTAAATCCAATCGAAAATTTATGGCATGACTTGAAGATTGCTGTCCATCAACGCTCCCCAAGGAACTTGACAGAGATTGAACAGTTTTGTAAAGAAGAATGGTCAAATATTGCAAAATCTAGGTGTGCAAAGTTGGTAGAGACCTATCCCAACAGACTCACAGCTGTGATTGCTGCCAAAGGTCTTCCACCAAGTATTAACTCAGGGGGGTGGAGACTTATCCAATTATGATCTTTCACTTTTGTATTTTTAATTTTATTTTTTTCCCCTTAACAGTGTGGAGAATGGTGTATAGATAAGTGGAAAAAATCCTCATTTAAATGCATGAAACTCTGAGGCACTGACACAACAAAATGTGAAAAAAGTTCAAGGGGATGTAGACTTTCCATAGGCACTGTATATGATAACCTGCTGGTCTCTCTTTGATTATATTGCACAGGTAGTCTCTAAAAGTAGAGGCATTCAGTTTGAGATCTCTGGTCAAAAGCCACTGCATCAATTATATACACCGTTGATGATGGGCATTCTTGTAAATACTCTGGTTCCCACAGAATATCAATGGCATTGTGAAGTATCAAAAAATCCCTTTTTTGGCCCTTCTGCATAGCAAATCCAATCACCATTGTTTGATCTTCTTCAAAGAGGGAAGGTGGACATGCTGCCCATTCATGTTGAAATGCTTCAAGCTTACTCTTCTCATCCATATTTTGTGCAAAATAGAGAGACCTTATAACATTACTTTCATCTGCATGTATCTGTTTGACTTGCTTGTCGGTTGTGACTTTTTTCATTTTGGAGAAGAATGGCATTATCTTTATATTCTTAATCGTGTCACTGCCTGTTTCTTTTACTTTTCTCAGGGCTTTTATCCCTTTTTGCTTTGCATCGAGCACATCTTGTGAATCTGCTCTTTGTCCAGTTGCAATATTCACCAAGAATGGAATATATCTTGAATTTCATGGATTTATATATGTACCAGTACTTACTAGTGACTCAACAGCAGAGTTTTCTTTGTTTGTTTGTTTTGCTGAGTTATCATGGTGCTCTTCCTGTGAATCCTGGTGTAGATTGATCATTTCTTTCACCTTTTCTGAAAGATATCTTTATATATTTTTCCATTGCAGAATGATTCTGTGTGAGACCTTTAAATAGGGCTGTTTTACCTTCCCGATTGTAAGTTTGTTCCAAGGCTAGGTCACTCCATATGCCATTAAATCTACATGTTGCTCTGAATAGTGAAATTTCCATTTTAAACTGTGTATTGACTTCTGGTGCTGATTGAGGGAGATTTTTATTTTCATCAAAATAGACTGATAGGTGATTTGCATATCTGTAGTGGCCTGACACAGCAATGTAAGGAAGCATTTGTTCAACAGCATTGAGATGTTCTTCCCAATTTCCAGCTCTTTCAGCAATAATATATCTATGCAAAATGGCCACCATTTCTTGGTGAATCATCCAAGATGTACTTGTTGCTGTTGAGCTAAAATCATCAAAATCCTGCAGCATAGGCTTTATTTTTGCCAATGTTGTGACAACCTTCTTATTATTTTATTATTATTTATTTCTTAGCAGACACCCTTATCCAGGGCGACTTACAGAAACAAAAATACATTCCTGTACCTTCTTTCTGTCTTCTGCTTTGACTGATTCTTTCAAGCCATCAAGAACAAAGTTTAATTCAGAAAGTATATAACTTAACCCTTTGCAGTCCATTTATTAAGTGCGTGTCAGGCGCGTCGGGTCCAATTTATTTTCACACGCGCAGTTAATTTTAGACGCGCTGTTTAAAAGTATTTTTTTTCCACAGTCAAACGGGTTTAAAAGGCCCTGCATATCAACAAAGCACTCACTAGGCATCTCCAGCCCCGCCCCACCCTTTCGTTCGTTATAGCTTTCACATATGCTAAGAAATAAATAATAATAATAATAATAATAATAATAATAATAATAGTCGTACATACCGATCAATCATCTCCTGATCACTCGTTTTATCACCAAACACCTCAATAATGTGATCCAAGTCATTATCTTATTACTATAACATCTCAAAGTTCTGCAAATGTCTGTGATATTCTCTGAGCGCTGATGCAGTAACAGCCAGCTTGTTTCCTTATGGCCGCCATTATCTGATGCCAGGGGCAAGTATGACTATTCATGAGATACGCCCTTTTTTTCAGCTTGTCTCGGCTCCTGTCGCTCCCACTCGGCCATTGAATGGTTTTCACGGCTTTTTCCGGAGAAAAAACGACTAGAAACCCATTTTTTGCGTCTTTTTGATGATGTCAGACAGAGTCCGAAATTGGACCGCATAGGAATAATTGCAATGTCGGACCAGGTCCGGCATAGGACCGCAAAGGGTTAATCTAGTTTTATTCAGATAAAGAGAAGCCAATAGTGTTCTAGTTAAGAACCAATACTGAAGTACGTCCTCACAAGGGGTACCCCAAAGCCACTGGTCTGCATTGATATTACATTTATATTTATATAATAAATGCCCCCGAAAGAGCCCAGATAGTCTGTAAACGAATAATTACACATGTTATAAGTGACATTAGGAATTTGTAAATGCACATTAAACCTGGAAGAACTGCAAACTATGTACAACTGTGTTATTTTGTTAAAAAATGGAAAGTAATCATCCTTATATGTTTGTGCAATTTTAAGGACTTTTGCAATCCATATTTTTGAGCAGACCTGTTATTTATTTCTCTCTCAGACCTGTAGTTTACAAAAATGTACATTCAAATTTTAGTACTTTTAGGGACTATTAAGTCCATCTTTAGAGCACTTCTGCAATGTTGGCTCCCAGACTACAGTACAGCCAAAAGAGTTACGTAAACCCCTTTATTTTGACGGCCAGAAAATGTCGCACCTGTGTGTGGAAAATACATCAGAAATTGCCAAGGCAGTCTGGGAGTCTCTCAGTTCAAGAGTTTTATCCAAATAGGTACAAACGTACATTACTCAAGTACTGTAATACAGTACAGCATACTGTGAGCTATATTATATGTCAGTTATCAAGGCAATATTGATGTCAGGTGAAAAGTCGGGTGAGCATCGGGTGATCGAGGATCAAATTACTTCCGGTTTTTACATATTGCATTGCAGTACTGTACTATTAGTACAATGCCACTTTGGCTGGCATTAATTTCAGAAATTCTCATGCTTTGCGAAATTCACGAAAATAAAAGGCATGCTAACAAAAGGGGTTTTACCGTATTTATTGCTACAACCTCCCCCCAGTGCCGCTACAATTGAAACAAAAACATTACATGTGTGTATTCTTGCCAATTTACAGTATGTAAGAAGCCTTAGAAGTCTTAGAAATCTTAGACATTCTGATTGTGTTGTATTGGAAATCGCATGAACTTAGATGTGTTTGACAAGCACGAGAAATATTCCACAGTTCCAAAATATTTATAGAGTTTCTAACTGCTTCTATACTTTAGGTGGTGGGAAGTTTGTCTGACAAAATGTAAAATTAACCTGGAAAAAAAAGAGTTAATAGAATGTATGGGACAGAACTAAAAAGCCAAGAAAGAACTATTTTAATTCATACTTGTCCCAGTAACCCCATTGGTGGTTTCACCGAATCCAAAAATGGTCCTGTTCCCCTGAATAACACTCAGTTTCCTGTGCCAAATTCAGCTGAAAACTGTTAATGCCGCTGCTGTTTGTTATGTTGCCAAGCTGTTCTCGATTCCACCTCTTTGTCAGCTACCTGTGAGAAAGAATTTGTATCTGCCTCTCCAACACTGTGTGGGAGCGATGTCTGGAATTGTTACTGTATTTTGGCTCAATTTCTTCTGTAGGTAAAATGTTTGGATTCGGTCCGAGAATATACTTCTTACAACCCATTCATATTCACTCTGTTGAATAGGACTACGAGCTACACTGGTATCAGAAGTGAGGTTCCATAACCAGAAAATGGGGCCATAATTGCAATGCTGTTTTATTTTGTAATTGAGTGTTAATTGTGGTAATGCTATCTACATCCATATATTGCACAACTATGTTTAAAACTGTGTTTTGTGCCTATAATGTATTTCTGTATAAGTTCTTGGTCACGTCCCAAAATAAATTGAAACTAAACACCTCAATTTAAAATATTCCCAAAGTAAATACCTCCTTGGATACAGAACTAAAAAGGATAAATGCTTGCCGGCTGAAAAACCACATACAATTTTCAGTGCTTGCAAAGTTGATGTACCAGCATGGACTGTAACAAGTGGGATTTGTGTGTCAATGAGATTTGGCAAATAATCAGAGGTTAATAATTTAAAGATATGTAATTAATATTACTACATTGGTAATATAATAGAAAATAGACCATAATTTAAAAGGGTCAGTTCACACCTTTTAGCATTTTATCTAAAAAAGGTAGAGTAAGACATTAGTCTTGAGTGACTAGCTGGAAAGAGGCTGTTAGACATTATATTGGGACACACTGTTTTATACAGTCAATCAAAACTAATTGCAATATACAAAGTGTTTCTTTATCTTCAGCACAAAAGAAGGGGGTGGGCTTTTACACCATTCAGCCTCTAAAATACCTTTATCTGGATTGTCTAAGTTGGATAGCACTGGCTGTAAGGATGGTGTTAACAATGTAACGTTAAATGCAACCTTGCATTTTTGTACATCAAGAAAGCCTTCCTTCTCTGAGCTGTCAAAACTTACAAACAGTCATCCATTATGCTTCACATTAATCAGGGAAAAGGGGAATGTGGGAAGAGGGATACAATGTACGGCCTGAGGGCTAAGCATAAAAGAGTGGATAGCAGGTGGGCTAATTCGTTTCAGGAGGGAAACATTAAATGTGTCTGACCCACTGGGGATGTGACAGGATGCCTTTTGCTAAAAGGAAATAAAAATACGAAAAAATACAATGAACTCCATCTTCAGCTTGATTATCTTGGGAGGGAGGGATGAACAAACTATTAACTGAGCATACATTGTAAAGGCCTGAAGCAGTGAGGGGACCCTAACTGTATTGGACAGGTTAGGGGAGGGTACAAAGCCTTGCAGGGCAGCAAAACAATGAGAAGTTAATGGAAGAAGCACATAACAGATCTTCAATTCAAACAGCAAATTTCAGAAGACCAAACCTACATTTTCTAAGTTTAGGGTAGCAGGATATTTATTGAGACTTAGGAGTTACTGCACTGAAGCAAACAAAAAGAGTACAATGACAGAATGTCACAAAAGGTTATTGGAGCAAGTGTTATGGTTTTGGGGTGCCTTGCGGATTGTTGACAGAGTGCAAATGGACATAAACTTATTAGACAATATAAAAAAGATACACATAAGCACAATAAGGCAATTGTAAGGATGTGTGTTGGGGGGTGGAGAAATATTCCTGAACCATTTGGTTTCTGATATAGTCAGATTAACCCTTTTGGTCACTGCTTGTATATTTCTACAATTTTAGGTTTCCTATCTTTAAGTATATGCTATACTTTATACTGTAATATGTTTTGTAAGGCCAACATGGCATACCCTATAGAGTTCACATAAATTGTGTTATCACAGTTTTTCACATTCTAAATTATTATTATTATTTGTTTATTTGTCAGACGCCTTTATCCAAGGCGACTTACAGAGACTAGGGTGTGTGAACTATGCATCAGCTGCAGAGTCACTTACAACTACGTCTCAGCCGAAAGACGGAGCACAAGGAGGTGAAGTGACTTGCTCAGAGTCACACAATGAGTCAGTGGCTGAGGTGGGATTTGAACCGGGGACCTCCTGGTTACAAGCCCTTTTCTTTAAACACTGGACCACAGAGGGGTTATAGACATGCATAGCAAGACTGGCCCTGATATGTTACAGATACTAGAAACTCTTATTGTTTAAACAAGGTAATAGAAACAAAGTAATAGATCCTTTTATACAGTGGTAGAGACCTACACTTCTAAACCACAACATATATATCCTCAGCCTGTAACATCTACTCTGTAAACACTAAAGATCGCAGATTACTCTTTCAGAGAAAAGCGGGGGCCTCCCTGGCAAAATCCCAAGGTCATAAATTATGGTATGGTTAAATGACTTCTTCTGGCATTATTAATTTAAACGGGTCTCCAATTATCAAGCCCCTTAATAGAGGCAAGACGTCTCTGAAGATGAGATATTACATATCAGCAGACATATTCTGTACAGATATCTTCTATTAAATAAACATAACTGATAATCATACTGTTGTTCACAAGAAACAATACAATCAAGAGATATTTAAAGTGTCCTCAGCAAATTCCTCAAAATGCCTCAGAGAGATCCATACTGAATGTATGCATTATATAATAATAAAGAGGTCATTCATGTCATCATTCATTTGATGCCAGAAATAGTTGGTTACCATCTTGATTGTGCCTCTAGGTTGGTGATCACATTATCATAGTGAAGTGTTTGTGTCAGAAACGACATTCCTACTGCTTGTGACATGACCCGGGGGTCTCAATGTGCCAGAAGCAAAGTCTGCAAATTCTTGTAGCAAGCATAATTTCTCTTCTCGCTTGATTAAAAGAGAAGGCTATGTGACACTTCGGCTAGTCTGATTCATATACCCCATATATCCTCTTTGAAATGCTGCAGTTGGGAGTAACCAGTTTCCGGCATTATGAGTTACAAATTAGGGGAGTCTGATTGCTTTGATGGATGTATTTTGGAGTGATGATTTACAGATTGAATTTTATAAAGTGTAATGGACTGGGGTTTACTGTATATAACGAGAGACTCCCTGGAACTGGATGAGAAACCACTGCAAGTTTACTGAATAAATTATAAACTTAAATTTCAAAGTTTATATTTCTTCTTATTTTAACCATTTTCTCCAAGTAAGGCATCACCTTGCAGCTTGTTCCTGTGAATTCCTTCTCTTGGGTCCAGCTGGAATGGAAGTTCACTGATTAGGAGCGGCAGGAAATAGACAGTCAGTTATTTACCATCTTATTATTATTATTATTATTATTATTATTATTATTATTATTTATTTCTTAGCAGACACCCTTATCCAGGGCGACTTACAATTGTTACAAGATATCACATTATTTTTTACACATTATTTTTACATACAATTACCCATTTATACAGTTGGGTTTTTACTGGAGCAATCTAGGTAAAGTACCTTGCTCAAGGGTGCAGCAGCAATGTCCCCCACCTGGGATTGAACCCATGACCCTCCGGTCAAGAGTCCAGAGCCCTAACCACTAATCCACACTGCTGCCCTGGTCATTGGTCATTAGTCATTAGACAATAAAAATCAGAAAAGAATAGGGCATTATTATAAAGTGCAATGATTTTACTGTACGGCTGTAATCTTTCCTAAAATTACTATTCACACTGTTAGAAATATGTGATATTAAAAGGACAAGAAGAATATAACTTATAAATATGAATAAGTAGATGGGTTTATACCTTCATTGAGACATGCGTTTGGTTCACTGCTACTGAAGTTAATGCTGAGACTGGTGACACTGATGCTACAACTGGAACTGGTAAGACTGGTGCTGCTACTGCTGGAACTGGTGCTGACACTGCTAGGACTAGTGCTGCTACTGCTGGGACTGGCAACACTGGTGCGGCCACTGCTGGGACTGGTAAGACTGGTGCTGCTACTGCTGGGACTGCCACGATTAAAAACACTGATTTAGAAGGCTTTACTTTAAATAGAGTTTGCCAATCCTATGGCCTGATCTATCGAAACACTGTAACACTTCCTCCTGGGACATGTCTCTGTGGACATATAGCAGGGCAAGGCCATGCAGTCTATTTTTACCCATACTGCTGTGAGACCAATCAAACATACCAAAGTGATGCAGTCAGTTAAACTCTTTCTTGTTATTAACAGGGACCCTAGGAATCCGTTTGCTGCGGAAAACACGAATTGTCTCTATGCTGTAGGATAATTTTTTGTTTTACAAATTGGGCGAGGCAAAAAACATGCAAGGCTTTTTTTTGTTTGTTTGATAACCAACCAGGACTGTCAGCAGAAAAACAATATTAAGAAACACAATCACGAAACATTCGTATCCAGAGTTGGCTTCTTCCTAAAGAAATGCGTTACAGATTGGTTTCTTCGTTTCATCTTTGAGTATGTACAGTACCGAACCACTAAATAATATACGGGACTACCCGCTTCTCTAGGGGCTGGTTGCACTAACGAGAACAGAAAATGGGATTGGATCCAAATCCACTGGAGTCGGATCATAAACAGATGTTAGATCCAATTCTGGCACTACACCTGGCGTAACTAGGGAAACTGACCAATTAGGACGAGAAGCGAACATGTCTGTTTGGCGAGAAGTTTCAATTCCCCAGCTGTCAAATTTATTTACAGCCTAAGATCACAATAATGTTACGAAGAAATGGCAAAAAATATATATATATAATAATAATATGAAAACATGTTGATTTATATGCCAGTCTTAATGTGAGTGGGCACATTATATAAAAAAATAAAATCTTTAAATATATTTTTGTACTGAGTTGACTGACAGCGACCCCTAGCCATTCAGAGCGGAACAGAGACAGGACAGACAGTATAAAAACTACACAAACAAGATGATTATTTTTGGTAAGAAAATAAAAAATAGCAAGTGGTTTTACACACGTTTATCCTATATAAATTTATTTCAGTCCAACTCATATTTTTGGAGAATTCGATGTTTAACAAGCTTTACTGATTACAATCAAAGTAGCAAGCCTAACTATAACAAAATGTTTGGTTTTTTAGTTACTATTTCGTTATCGTTTTACATTATTTATTTATTTATTTATTTATTTATTTATTGATTGATTTATTTAGTTACATTTTTATAGTGCCTTTAGCCAAGGCGCTTTACAAGTTTAAACAAAGTGGTACAATCAAGGAAAATGGATGAAAAAGAATGTAAATTTATTGGGCTAGGGTGGGGAGACAGCATAGTTGCTTGAATGAAAGCAGAGGGCCAGAGGCTAGGTCAGGGTTAGGAAAGCAGGGTCATAACAGGAGATCAGGGGCCAGAAGTAGCAGTAGGATGGGCTAGGGAGAAGAGATGCGTTTTGAGGGAGGAGCAGAAACTACGCAGTGTGGGTGACTGTTTTATGATAAGTGGAAGTCTATTCCAATGAAGGGGAGCAAGAAGGGAAAAGGAATGGAAACGGGATTGGGCACAGGGAGAGGGTGGGACAGAGAGGAACAATAGTGATTGGGAGCGTAAGGGACGTGAGGGAATATAGTAGGTAATCAATGCAGCCAGATAAGGTGGGGCAAGACCATGGAGAGATTTATACACAAGGGTAAGGAATTTGAACAGGCAGCGATAATAGACAGGGAGCCAGTGAAGCTGGAGGAGGGGAAGTATGAAAGGAGTGGGGGAGGTTAAATATGATACGGGCAGAGGCGTTTTGAATTTGTTGTAATGGTGTAAAAGCGTAAGAGGGAAGGCCAAGGAGGAGGGAATTACAATAGTCAAGACGGGTGAAGATGAGAGAGTGGACCAGGAGTTTAGTAGCAGAAAGGGAAATGGAGGGGCGTATTTTGCGGCTGTTGAATAGATGGAACGGCAGGTGCGTGTTATGGCCGAGATATGATCAGAGAGGGAGAGGGTAGAGTCGAAGATGACGCTGAGGTTACGAGCAGAGGGGGATGGAATGAGGGACAAGGGAGGGAATGAGATAGTGGGACGGGGGGGGAGGAGCGGGAAGGGAAGAAAAGGATTTCAGTTTTTAATAGATTGATGAGGAGGTATCGGCGCGCCATCCAAAATTGGATAGCAACCAAGCAAGCTGATATACGGGCGGCAAGGTCAGGGGTAAAGGAGGGGAACGAAAATAAAATCTGGGTGTCGTCAGCAAAGAAATGATGGGGGAAGTTAAAAGAGGAAATAAGAGCTTCAAGGGGTGAGGTGTACAGAGTGAATAGCAAGGGTCCCAGCAAATTGCAGTGTACCATAAATCAAGAGGTGTCCAAAAGCTGAAGATCACATCAAATGAGTCCCTGCCCCTGAAGATGTTCATAAGTACTGCAATATGTTGTTTCTTATTAGTTTAAATATGTTGTTTTATTCCTTAACCCTTCAGAGTTGGCCTCTATCTTTTGGGTTCCCAGGATGCCAACTGGAAGGCATATCCTTGTGTACGATAGCAAAGCTGCGACTGTTGACACTTAAAACATCACTAAAAAGACACAGAAAGATAGGAGCGCCGCCGGGCATTCTAAGACACATTTTCACAGGCACTCCAGGATCTAAAGGGTTAATTTATTAAGTTTTGGTCAAATTACAGATTAATATAACTGTGCTTGACAAATAGGGCAAGCTCCTTACCAGTGAAAAGGAACAAGAGAAAAGATGGGTTGAGCGCTTTCAAGAAATGCTCAATAGACCAGAACCAGTGTTTCCAGCTCCTGTTCAAGAACAGCACTTAGTAACTTAGCAACAAGTTTGTTGGAACCCAACAAGCATATCATCCACATTTCATAGGCATGACAGTGAGTCAATAGCACACATGCTACAAAGAGTAAATTAAAGTGGCAGAAATGCAAAAAATAACATGCAAACATTTAAATAAAATACACAACAGAGCAGACCATAACACAAAGCAAAACCTCACAATACAGTAGTGTCTGAGTATAGGAACGCCTCCTAAGAGAAAATAAGATAGTTTACAAACGAGAGGAGGCCATTCAGCCCATCTTGCTCGTTTGGTTGTTAGTAGCTTATTGAGCCCAGAATCTCATCAAGCAGCTTCTTGAAGGATCCCAGGGTGTCAGCTTCAACAACATTCACTGTCAGCTTCAACAGCATTACACTTCGCCTAAGAGAACACCCTTGTGGGGAAACTGATTTTTCCCATTGTAAATGCTCCACCTAAAGGAACAGGAACTTTAACAAAAGAACACCTTTTTGGCACCGCTAGTGATTCATTCACAACTGATACAGTACTGTTTTGTAACCTGATAACTCATTATCATTAAACTTAAATTTAAATGGTTTATCAATCTTTTCAAATGTGACTTGTAATTGATACAAAATGGCTGTAAAATAACGGCGAAAGTGCTGTTGTTTCTCTTGCTACAAAAAGTTGCAAATTGTTCTAACTCCGGAAAAAAACCTGAATCAGACACAAGTCACTGAGCAATTTGGTGTTTTCTGTTCTGGTGAGTTGCTTCACCATTCTGTTAAATAATTTTGTGCATGTCTTGAATATTGCTCCTGTACAGGTATTCATAGTTAATTTACAGCAGCTGCTGCATTTTTTAACATGTGTAGGGGTGCTGTGGTAATTTAGTTTGACAGTTAGTTTATTAGCGTTAGCAGTGTGGAGTAGTGGTTAGGGCTCTGGACTCTTGACCGGAGGGTTGTGGGTTCAATCCCCAGTGGGGGACACTGCTGCTGTACCCTTGAGCAAGGTACTTTACCTTGATTGCTCTAGTAAAAAACCAACTGTATAAATGGGTAATTGTATGTCAAAATAATGTGATATCTTGTAACAATTGTAAGTCATCCTGGCTAAGGGCATCTGCTAAGAAATAAATAATAATAATATGTTACTTTATTATTATAGTTTATTAACATACACTTGCCTGTTACTTTTCTCTTACTTATTCTGTTTACCTCCCTGATAGCAAAGAGCAAGGGAGGAATCAGCTGGCACCAGTAGTACACGTCACTATTAATAAATCTGCACAACATGTTTTTGAGGGTCTTATTAAAACGCTCCACAAGACCATCGGTCTGGGGATGGTAAACCGAGGTCCTAATGGTATTAATTCCCAAAAGTTTACATGTTCCGCGGACTAGCCAGGACATAAAGTTGGTGCCTTGGTCAGTCAGTATTTCCTTGGGGATCCTGACCCAGGAGAAAACCTTCACTAGCTCATTGGCAAGGGATTTAGCAGACACAGATCGGAGGGGAATGGCATCTGGATAATGCATAGTGTAATCCAAAATGACCAATAGGTGCGTGTATTGGTCATGACAACAGCACCAGTGGGGCCCGTGGGACGGCTGTAGAACTGGCCTTCTGGCACTCCCCGCAGTGTTCGCAAAAACACCGCACATCACCATCCAGCCCTAGCCAATAGAACCGTGTCATGAGCCTCGCTTTGGTCTTGTCCTTTCCCAAATGACCAGACAGGGGGATGAGCCAGCTGCAACAAATCCTCCTTCAAGGGCTGAGGAATGAGCAACTGGTGATGCACTTCCCCCGTCTGGGGTAATTTTTTAACACAGTACAAAAGATCTCGATTAATTTCAAAGTGAAGGTACGTGGCGGTGCACCTAGGCTCGACCACCCAACCATTAATCACAGCTGCTTGGACAAAGAGCCTGCCCAGCATGTCATCACATCCTTGCTCGAGTTGGAAGTCACGGGAGTGAGCTAAAAAATCAGCTCCCATGGCTTCTAGCTCTGGATCAGGTCGGTCCTGAGCAGAGGCAGCTGAGCCAGACCTCTAAATATTGGATCTGCAGCCTCCCCCCCAGACTCTTCACCAATCACCCCCACCTGAAACTTCTTGGACTCCCTCCATTGCCAGCCCTCATTCTTAGCGGCCCGGCGTTCCCATTAAGTTTTTCGGGCCTTAAATTTATGACAATACCATGATGGGTCGCGAAAGGGGAAGATCTCTGCAATTACTTCCTCTTTCTTAGCCAATAGGGAGGACAGGGCTGTCAGAGCAGCCAACCAATCTTTGAAATGCTTGCAGTCCCGCCCCAGAACTACAGGCACTGGCAACCAATAACACAAACCCACTTGTACTCGTGGTTTTCCAGGAAGATTAGCGGGCGTTGGTTCTGCTGCCTGGTATTGCTCTGCCAGTTGGATCGCCCGATCCAGGGTGGCAGGTGCCAGTTGTTGCACCCACAAGCGTGGCCCCGGAGCCAAGCACTCAAGGAAACGCTTGACTACGATCACCTCCACCAGCCTGGCAGTGGTGGTCGCCCCCGGGCTCATCCATCCCCGGGCGTCATCCTGCAAGCAGTGAGCTATGGCCCTGGGGTGTTCCTCCGCTGAGAAGCCCTCCTCACAGTATTTGCGGCGGTAACCCCCCAGAGTCGCCCCCACACAGTTAAGGATGGCCACCTTCAGCGTGGGGTAGTCAATCATCGCCGCCGGATCTCTATCATCCCCCTCCTCAAAAAATCTACCCTCGACCCCACCTCCCTCCAGAACTAGCATCCTGTCTCCCTCTTACCATTCTTCTCTAAAACCTCTCCCTCCTCCTCAGCCTAGAACCTCGGAGTAACCCTGAACCACTGCCTCTACTACTCCCAGCACATCTCCACTCTAACACACACCTGCCATTTCTTCCTGAGCAACATACAACTAATCCAACTCCTTCCTGGCCAGCCTCCCTGCATCCACCACCCGCCCGCTCCAGCTCATCCAAAATTTCGCTGCTCGCCTGGTGTTCTCTCTGCCTCACTCCTTCCACACTACTCCACTGGCTCCCGATCACCACTCACATCCAGTTCAAGACTCTTGTACTCACCTTGACCAGACTGCACCCAGCTACCTCCAGACCTTCATCTGTCCCTACACCCCCACCCGACCTCTCCGCTCCACCTGCACTGACTGTACCTCCTCTTCTCTCTCCTGCCTCCAGAGCCTGCTCCTTCTCCACTCTCGCCCCGCAGTGGTGGAACGACCTTCGTACGGATGTCAGGACTGCCTAGTCCCTGACCACCTTCCGGTGCCTCCTCAAGACACACCTCTTCAGACAACACCTGTAAAACTCAACTCTTCCCTTCTGGACAATATAGCACTCTGCCTTTAATGCACTTTAACTTGTTCTTGTCTGCTCCCTATTTTACTGTATTTAATCCTGCACTTAACCCAATCTGTAGTATTTTGTATTTCACCAGCACTCGTATCTAACCCTGATGTAACTATCAACACTGTTATCTGCTCTTGAACTGCCCCGATTTCAAATAGTACTGTTTTTTGTATTTGCTCTTATTATGGACTGAAGTCATTGTATTTTGTATCTTGCTCTTAATTGTACTGTAATTCTTGATATGTATTGTTTGTATACAAATGTATACATTCTGAGTTAGGGCATCTGCTAATAAATAAAAAAAAAAAAAAAAATTATTATATATATATATATATATATATATATATACATGCATACACACACACACACATATATATATATATATATATATATATATATATATACACACATATATATATATATATACACACACATATATATATACACACACACACACACACACACACTTGTAGTCAAAAGTTTATATACCCCAGTGGAAACATATAATTTCTCAAAAACAAAGAATGTTTCTGCCAGTTCTGTTGTCAATTCAACGCTTGTCTTCTTTCTATTGCTTAAGGATATTATCTTCGTCTTGTTAGACAGCTTTATGAGTCTTCCAGTCCTGGGTTTGTCAATTATAGATGATGTTTCTCTGTACTTGTTGATTATGCTTCGGATATCACACCTTGAAAATCAAGTGATGTTAGCTATTTCACTCAATGTTTTTCCTTCTTTATGCAAGTCAAGGTTGTTATAATAACAATAGAAAACACTAGTGGAGGCTTTGAGTAAACTGTTGATGCTCATAATGCATCAGAGTAGAAAAATGCAACATGTCTATGACTTTTGCACAGTAGTGTGTGTGTGTATATATATATATATATATATATATTAGGGGTGGATATTTCAAATAATAATTCAACCTCTAATTACTCATAACGGTGACAGGTCCTTAGAACGTATTAGCAGCAACCACAAATAGGGATGCATAGATAAATACATCAACAGTAACAGCGACGAAACATCTAATGCATCTAATGTATTCAAAGTATAACATGATTTAAACTAGAAGTAAGAAATAAGAATACACAGCAGAGGGGTTTTTAACTATAAAACAAAACTTTAAAAAAGGACCTTCAAAACTTTCAACTGCATTTAACACCCTTTGACAACTCGTATGAAACACACAACACAACTGCTTACTAACAAAGCACAACAAAATATGTTTGCTCAATAACATCGTTGATGCTATAATACAGTACATAACATAAAAACAAGATGTTCTGTACCTGTACTTGCTGATTCCATAATATAATAATTTTAAAAAAAAAGTCTGTTTCCGGAATCAAGATGATATCAGTAGACCAATAACAGCAGAACTCAAACAAAAAATGCTTAACATTGTCCAAGTAATTTGCAGTCAAAATACAAATTAAAGTTAAAAAAAAAAACCCTCACATCGCTGAGCACTGTGCACAGTAAAACTACAAGATGCAATGCTTGTTTGTTTTTTGCAACAGTCTTTTTTTTTTTTAACAACAATACAAAATACTTGTGCTGCAGACATACATTGCACGGTAGTCTCGTTTAACATCTTTCAAAATACTGTACTTCCACGTGTTGCTTTTTTTTTTTTTTTTTTTTTTTTTTTTTTTTTTAAAAGATGCCATTTTAATTGCTTATGTACTCCCTTAGCCAATAGCAGAGCTCGGTAATGAATGTCACCTGCCTCCCTGTCAATTATTAGTGAGGTGACAATTCTAGTGGCTGATCATTTTTAACTTCCTCCTCTCAAAAATATTGTGTCAAGTTTGCACATTTGTTTTAGAAATTAAATTATTCTTTTTATATATATATATATATATATATATATATATATATATATATATATATATATATATATATATATATAGTAACAATAACTGCACCCACACGGGTTCGTTGCCCCTTTAAAAACACTGACCCAGGACACCAGAAATTGATTTTTAAAGCGCAGTTACGCTATTTTTTTAATGAACAACACAAAAACAAAATAAAGAAAACAAACACCTAGCTCTTTTATGAGCACTAACTAAAGATAACAGGAACCTAAACTAAAAAACAGGACAGCTAAGCTGTTTACCTGTAACAAAATAAACAAAACACACACTGTTTTCACGCAGATCACACCAAAATGCTTTACACTACCTTTTCCTTTTTGTTTACAGCTGTACACACACATCAGCAGCCATGAGCAGACTAACTGCTCTCCTTATATACCCTGCACCTGGCTCTAATTTACAATCATAGCCAGGTGCAGATGATAATTAACAATAAAACAATTAACAAACCAATTAAACCAAAAATGTGCCTACGCACATGTTTTTCTGCATGGAGGATTTAACCCCCTCCCTGCTGTCTTACAATATATATATATATATATATATATATATATATATATATATATATATATATACACACACACACACACAGTATATATATTCATTTGTAGTAATATTGGTACTTTCCGGGATCTTGACCGCTGTCTCCTAGTGTAAATAAGTTAGTGCAGACAACAATATTTCAAGTTCAAACAGGGAAGTGCCTGTATTTTTAATGATAACAGTGTCCTTTGACAAGAGGTAAGCTGTGGAAACAATAAACAAAACAAAACAAAAAAATAATCCTTTGAAGTCCTAACTAAACCTTTTTAACAGTTCAAACTAAATATCGGACGACTAAGCCGTTTACCGATAATTAAATCAGCAACATTACCAAAATCCAATATCTTATTTAATTAAAGTTCCCAGCACACAGCTCTTCACACAGGTCTCAGCCTTTACCCAGCCACCCAAACAGCCTTTTAGAGCTTGTCACGGACCAGGAAGTAAACAGAAACCAAATAATGGATGGTGGTAGTGAAACTTAAAATGTATTTTTTGTATTCTGTGTGTGTAAAAAGATAATGAGCAGCACATAACTTGCATAATGCATAATTAATTTGTTACCCTTGCAAATGGAATTTCCATTGTCAAATATAAATAATACATTTCAATAACAACATGAATACGTATTAATTGCATTAGTAATACAGTTTGTGCATCTAAATTCTATTGTACAGGATGCACAGGGCATTTTCCTGGATGCACACCCGCTTAGCCTTACTTTCTTCCCTTCATAATAATTGAAGGCAGTAAACAATGTAAATGAACATAATGGGAAGTCTGAATTGGTTCATGAAAAAAGAAGGATGGCAGATGGGGCAAAATGCACTTTGCAGCACCAAAGGGAATAATTATTGTATTACAAAATATAACAGATTTGTACTGTACGAGTCCTGCAACAAAAGTCTCCAAAATGTACTGTAATTGTGATAATAGATATAGATACTGTTCACTGTCTTTACATTGAAAATTATAGCAGTCTTTCATGTGAAATTTTCTCGTTTTATCTGACTGTGCAGTATTTTCTCCTTGGAGACTTTTGCAAATAACATTCAAATACAGAAAACCATCCACCAAACATTAGACGCTAGAGAAAGAATTGAATGTTGTTGTTTTTTTTGTTTTTGTTTAATACAGAGTTACAGAGAATGTGTTACATTTTAAATGAGTTTCAAACTGGCTCTAGTTAAGAATATGCAGTGCAAGCCTTGGGATTCTAATTTGCAATCTGTTTTGAAATCGGTCCAAGTGGCATCACAAACAGTACAGTCCTAGGGACAGGTGTTTTCACTACCAAAGATGTGCCTGTTCATCAATGTTTGATGCATACTTGTATTTACTTTTAGCTGGTGCATGTAGGAAAAAATTAAGCTGATACCCAGTCTGACTGATTACACAAATTGACCAAGATGACCTGACATAACTGAAATCATAAAGTAATAAGGCACTTGCTACTTCATGATACATGCTACATAGTATTTGAGTCCATTTTTAACCTCTGGATTTTTGTGTAAAATTAATGGCACTGCTGAGACAATTATTCTTGTCAGAAGCTCTCATAATACCATTAGCGCAGATGCAATTAATTGGAAATAAACAACACATTTTGAAAGTGTTAATGGCAATTATTATGTTTTATATATACTGTCCTGCATTTCCAATTTGCACACTGACACCAAACAACTGTCATTTAAGGAAACATGAAAACAGAATATTAATTAAGAGCATTTTTTATTTAGTTCATTTTGGATAAATGACAGTTAAAGCTTCCATCCTGTTCAGCAGGTTATATTTGCTGCAGTCTTCATGGAGAGCAACACTAGACAAATATACCTACACTGAGCGCAAAAAAAAACCCCACATACACACACACATTATAATGCTGTTCTTTGTTGCTTAACATTTATATGTGGTCCAGGGCTTTCGATTTTCTAATGACGGTTCCCAATAACTCTGCAGGGAGCTCTCCGATCTGTGACCACTGACAGACATAATTTCTCTTGCTTGCAATCCAGCGTTGGACAGTTTCTGTATTAAGGTACTGCAGATGCAATGATTGGTGTATATTTGTGTGGTGCCTGCCTTTCTGCATATTCTAGGCAACATTGCTGCTAAGTAATTCACTCCCATTGGCTCTAGCATATACCATACACTGCGATAATTAAACATGTTTTGTTCTCCTTTGTTAGGGTGAAGATAAAAGGCAGGCAGATTTGCTGGAAGTTTTCACAAGTACTTCTCCAGTGATGCTACTGGACACAAGCGATTTCCGGGCTCTTCAAACATGAATCCGCGGTGACATTCTTTGTTCCGGTCATAGGGATTTTTGTGATTTTTTGTACTTTCGTTAAAGGTCATGGTGGCATACTTAACTCAGTTTTAATCTATTTTTATAACAAAAGAATCTGCCCGTAGTTGTCTGTTTCCTTTTCCCCTGTGTTCAAAATGTAACTGGACGTCAAACCAAACTTTACTCACAAGACCACCAGCTGTGTCAGGGTTCAGGGCTTCAGAATGTTTGATTATTTGAAAATCTCTTTCAGTTATTGCATGATGATGTTGTGTTTTATCCCGGGCCTTCTCTTCTAAGTTTTTTAATTGTACCCACAAACACGTTGTTTGAACTTGTGAATTCTGTGTTGCTCATTGGACACCAGGATAAACTTAACAGAGGGTCATTTAAATGCCTGTTCAGTCCAGCACGGAGCCCAACATAGCTGCTGATTCCGTATTGCTCGCCTTTACAGTTTCGGACTGTGCCATAAAAATCTCTAAGGATATTATTTAGCTCTTCTTTTGTTAGTTGTGTGAATTCAAAATGTAATTTTTTTTCAGACAGCCAGTCATTAAAGCATTTAACAGCCCAGCTGGTTTGTTTGGTGGTATTCATTTCATTTCTAGTTTTTTCTAGCACATCAATGTTAGAGTTCTGTACCTCATCGTGGCGGTTTAAATGTTCTTTTCTTCGCTTTCGGGAGACTTGCAAATATGAGCCGATGCAGCTTCTATTTCTACCCATTTATTGATTGTCATCGGTGCAAACAGCTCAGAAGTGATGCAATCAGTGGTATATTCCATGACTGCCAGGTATTTTGACAGGTGTTTTTTTTGTTTTTTGTTTTTTATTACCATTATTTCAATAGGCGCAGTGATACAATAGTGCCACGGGTCTATTGATTTACCCAGCAGTTACTATACCAGGGATTATGGTTTAGAACCACTGATGCAGACAACTGGTAGAAAACTGGAGTGCCATTGGATGCAGACTTCCTACATCAGTGTTCCTTTTGATAAATAGTTAGTTTAATAACATGCTGTGGCAAAGTGGTTGATTGTGTACAGGTGCGGAGGTGATGCAGTGCAGGAATAAAACAGAGATTGTAATCCGGTATGGAAAAAGGTATCTTTATTTTTCCAGGTTTGGTGACCAAAACAATGATCCCTGGCAATACACAGCAAAGTGTAATGCACGGGGTTAAATAATAATGGGTTGCAGTCCCAAACAATAAACACAGGTATCCCTCCCACAATATACATACACGGTCACCAGTCCTGAGTGTGTGTGCTGTAGTGCTCGTGGTGGGTGATACAGTTTAATGAGTGACAATAGTGCAGTGCTGTTCCAGGTTTAATGCTGGCCCTTAGCGACAGCTCCGGAACGTGTTAGCTGTCTATAAAACACAAGTAACAATTATAGGCAAGACAAACAAACACTCACGATATTTTACAATTGCTGCACGGGTCATTCCGGGTTATATTTCGTAACCAAAGCGAAGGACCAGATTACGATTCTCCGTCCCCCCATATGCTGTCACGCATGACCACTTGGTAAATGAATGCAGCTGCCTTTACAATCTGCGGCTGCTACATTGTTTCCCTTCCAGGTCAATACGTTCTTGCAACGGAGTCTAGCCTTCTTCCAGACTGACCAACTTCCCGACCCGGGGAAAGAACTGTCAGCCCAGCCCGTCCAAAGAACTCTGTCCTCGCTGCTTAGCGCCCTCACAGGTCGGGAGGGAGATTTACAACCAAGATTCATTATATTTCTGTCACACATGCCAATAAAAAAGCAAGTAAACCAAAGACCCCTCGGCCAACACTTTCCTAAATGTTGCCCCAGTAATACAGTTGTGCAACTGTGGCAAGGGTGATGTCACTGGTCAGTTTGTTGTAACCAGGAAGGAGACTCAGAGGCAGAGAATGCAGGTTTGTAAGCGCTGGTGTGCACGTTTAATAATACAAATAAAAATAAGAAAACACTAAATGTTAAACAGAACAAAACCACATTAACAAACAAAACGGCACAAGGGCCAAAACAAAAGGACTTTACAAAACACTCATGGATGTACATAAACAGACAGGACTGAAAACCTCTCACCAACATCAACATTTAACACACGAACCTTCACCACCATCACCAACACTTAAACATTCATTCAATTGCTGGCTCCAGCAACATTCCCACATCAATCAAATTTATTTTGTATAGCGCCTTTCATGCCAAGGCATCCCAAAGTGCTTCACATTACAAATAAATATCCAACAATATAATACAATACAATATAATATAATATAATATAATATAATATAATATAATATAATATACAATAAAATATCAAAAAACATCACAAAACAAATGGGGGGAAAAAAATACATATTAATAAAACCCAAAAATAGGCCATCCCAATCTACAAAAAGGCCTCTGCGTAAAGATGTGTCTTAAGCTTTGATTTAAATGCATTTATTGAGTCAGCTTTACGGATTTAAATTGGAAGATTGTTCCATAATACAGGTGCATAATGACTAAAGGCTCTTCCTCCACAAGAGCTACGTTTTATCACTGTAGTCACCAGAAGCCCAGCATCAGCAGATCTCAACTGGCGTCCAGGGACATAAAGTACAAGCATATCATTAATGTAATCAGGGCCATTTCCAAAGACAGCCTTAAATGTCATTCATAAAATTTTAAAAATAACTGTACTTCACCGGAAGGCAATGCAAGCGGGAAAGAACAGGTGTAATATGTTAAAATCTTTTTGTACCTGTCAGAATTCGTGCAGCTGTATTCTGAACCTGCTGTAAGCGATTGATTAGTTTACAAGGTAGACCAGCCAATAGGGCGTTACAGTAGTCCAGACGGGATGAAACAAACACATGAATTAAAATTTCTACGTCAGATTCTGCAAGATACAAACAGACTTGAGATATAGTCTGCAAATTATAATAAGCAGACCTCACTACAGTTGAAACGGGATGCTGAAAACTAAGAGTAGAATCAAACAAGACTCCAAGACTTTTCACAGCTTGTAGAGAGCTGATGGGGGGGCTGCCAAAGGTCATTAGTCGTGGGATTTTATTTAATGCTGTTTTAGAGCCAATTAAAATAAATTCTGTTTTATTTTCATTTCACTGCAAACATTTTTTTGACATCCAAGTCCTTATTTTGTAAAGACAAGTTGATAGTCTGGAGTTTACATTTACATCATCAGAACTAATTTTAAAATAAATCTGGGTGTTGTCGGCATAAGAGTGGAAATTAAAACCATGTTGTCTGATCACATTACCCAGTGTAGCATATACAAATTAATAAGTAAAGGACCAAGAACAGAGCCCTGTGGAACCCCAGAAAAAAACAAGAGAATTAGCCGATTTTGATCCTCCAAAAGACATAAATTGATGTGGGGAGGTTAAGTAGGACCGCAGTCAGGAGAGTACTGTGCCAGTAATGCCAATAGTTTTCTCAAAGCGATCAAGAAGAATTGTGTGATCAACGGTGTCAAATGCAGCAGATGTATCCAAAAAGACAATCCCTGATAACAGCCCCTCATCTGCATTCAGCAGGATGTCATTAACAACTTGTATGAGTGCAGACTCTATACTATGATTTTTCAAAGAGATTATTAGCAGAGAGATATGCAGACAACTGAGCAACAACAACCTTTTCCATTTTTTTAAGTACTGGCTTTACAATTGCTAACTTTAAGCTAGATGGAACAGTTTCAGTTTTTAGGGAGAGATTCACAATATTACAAATCACATGAGCAAGCGTATCCGTACAATGACTGACAATGTTAGTCGGCCAAGGATCAAGAGAACACAAGGTAGAACGAGCTTTATTGATAATATCTAAGACATCAGTAATATCAGTTGTAACAAAATGCACAAGTCTATGTGGAGCTACTATGGTCTTGATGCCCACATCAGTTAAATCTTCACTAGATAGGGTAAGAGAATTCCTTATTGTAACAATCTTGTCAGTGAAGAAATTAGCAAAGTTATCACAATCCAATACTGAAGTACCTGCATCACATTTTGGTTTGAAATAGTACTCTAGGGTTTCCCTGCCCCTCAGTTATAATAGAAGAATTATAATTAGACCTGGCAGAATTTAGGACTAATCTGTAATCAAGAAGGTGTTTTTTCCGCATTTCTTTGTGAACAACAAGACCCGATCACTTCCAATGGCACTCCAGTTTTCTACCAGTTGTATTTAGAGCCCTAAGCGCATCATTGAACCAAGGAGTAAAACGTCTTATTTTAATAATTCGAGTTTTAAGTGGGGCAATATGGTTAATTGTGTTTGTCAAGGTCAGATTGTAAAGTGCCACGGCGTCATCAACATTACTCAGTACTACATTTACTAATGGTGAAGAGGCAAGACATTCATTAAATTCCACTGGATCTAAAAGACTCTTTGTACGGTAAGTAATGTCCTTAGTTTGTTTAGGTTGGTTGAAAGAAGGAAGATTATTTTTTGCAGTAATTAGGAAATGATCAGATATAGTTAGATCTTCAAATTCAGAAAGTTCTCTACTTTTTAAGATATGTCCAAGAACATGTGTGGGTGACTGAATCACTTGGGAAAGCCCAAAAGAATCAAGAATATAATTAAATTCTGCAGCCATAGTGGAAGGAGAGTCCAAAAATATATTGAAATCACCATAAATGAGCAGCTTCTTAGAATCAATAAACAACCTAGAAAATAATTAATTTATCACAGAAATGAATGAAGAATTGTACTTCTTTGTACACCGACAATGGTGCATGAAATCTAACTGTAAAGTGTTCAAATGAAGAGAAGTCTTTCAGGGGCAGAACTTTAGCATTTAAGTGAGATTTATAGATAATAGCTATACCTCCTCCTTTACCAACCATACATGTACCCCATCACAGCAACTTATAATTTACTTTTTTATGTAATAATAGCAACTAGTGTATCAAGTTTCTGAACTAAAAGTTAGGGAGGAGGGACAGCCCGTACACATTTCGTTATCTCAATGTAACCTATCAAAATCATACAAATACCCATGTAACTCACACCTCTCTTGCATTTGATTCATTTGCATTTTATGTGCTTTAGTCTCTGCCATTCTTTCCTCTTCTCACCCTCAGCTGCTCTCTGCTGTGGTCCCAACCTCGTTCTCTGCATTTCTCTCTGCGGCTGCAGCTTTGTTTTCGGATCAGTATTCATCCCGGGGCCTCGACTTTTCACGGGTCTGTACTTCTCGGCTGGCTTGACAGGCTTCTTCTACTCCAGTTTATCGCTGCTCTCGTCTTGCTGAGCGTGGATCAGCAGCTCCTGACATTCCAGTTTCTCCATGAGGGGAACATTTAATTTGACTATCAACTGGCAATAAAACGTTTTTTTCTGTCTCTCTGCAGTCCAGGCAAAAGCATCCAAGTTCAAGTCGCTCCCGCAACAACGTCACCTCAAATCACCGTACTCAGGCAACCAGACCTCGTACAGCCTCCCCAGCTGTTCGTCATCGTGGGCACAGCCATCTGGAGTACGCAATCTCCCATTCAAAATCCTCCAGCCGTAACAGGACACATGAGTCATTCAAATACCGCCGCCACTCCGAACACTACTGCTACTAAATGTTACAAAGTGACTCACCTATTTTGTGAATTCCATTAATGTACAGAGCAACTTCAGTGTTTAAAATACTGCTTGATTAACTAGCTTGCTGGACTTATTGGCACCTTGTCATCTATCTCCCAGTTGCCAACACGTAAAGCACTTTCATATAAACATGATTACATTTATTCCTTGTGAGGTCTTTTACAGTATATATTTTGCATCACTGTAAAGAAAAAAAGTATGTATAGTGTACATTCAGGGATTAATTTGATGTGCGCATGGATAATAACACCTGCCTTTCCCTGATATTCTCTTAAACAAACAACGACTTCCAGTACTGCTAATATAATAACTACTTTGTCTAGTTTAGCATATTTATTACCAATCTTACAAAAAGCTGGAGTACATCAATCAATCTCTGAGTCCTGCAGGCGTCCAGCAGGCTCCTGCAAATTTAATCTCTCTGTAAATTCTGCAGGCTTCCAGCAGGCCCCTGCCTATCGCATCTCTCTCTATAAATTCTGCAGGCATCCAGCAGGCCTCTGCAGATCACATCTCTGGGCCTGCACTCCTAGTCATACAGTCAGCCCCTTACCTAACAAGCATCATGGGTAATTCAGGCATTCAGTTACATGCTCTCTGAAGGACCACAGTAAGACCTTTAGCTGGCTGCCTGGAAGAAGGGCGCACCGTCTAGCCATGGATTCCCAAAGGTTTCATTTCCCCTACTTGCCTGGTTATGCTTTCTCTGAGTGCTAACGGACCACGCTGGCACTAAAGCAAGTGAGCATAGGTGGGCCGAACAGACTTTTCATTCTTGAAATCCTTGTGTTCATTATCCACCTCCGGGTAAGTCCACGCAGTTCACCAGCCTTCCACTGGTTTTACTTTCAGCTCTGCTGTGCCTCTGCCCCCCCCCAACCTCCCCCCCCCATGCACTTATCTTCAGTTCAAGGATGTCTCTCTTTCTATATGCTATGAAATACTTTTAGGAGTGGATATTCATTTAGTCTCTTGCTTATCAGTTCCCCAGATAGTGTTAGCAGCCGAACAGTTGATTGTGGAGAACTCTCCGTTACAGTCAAGTGCTCGGATCCTCATTGTTCAAACTGCTCACCATTTCCAAATTCTTTCTCGATTTCAGTCATTTCAGAGAGTTAATTTATATAGTCCTCTCTAGAGACACATAGGCTAAACATCACCTTCTGTCTCTCCTCGGTCACCTTAATTATGCTATGAGAATCATTCTGCAGGGCCGTGCATTAATTTCCTATCTTCAGCTGCTTCCTCTGTCAACTCCCTCTCATATTATTTCAATTGATTCCTCTCGCCCCCAAGAATTACACCTATGGAAAATCCTTTTAATGCAGAGAACTGACATCTATGACCTTAAAAAATGTATTTTCTCTGCTCAGTAAATAAAATCTACTCTGCGGCATTGGGACCCGCTTGGATCTTTTGGGGGTCTCCTGTCTCATCCAGACGGCTAGGTGGTAGACCCTCAAACCAAGCAGGTTTGATGCCAAATTGCTTCTTCCATACATTGCATAATCATCGATAAAACATTTCCTAAACTCAAATTTCTGTTGTGGAGTTTGTCTTGAACTACTGAACTATGGTTATTGTAGGCAATGTACTGTTGATTGTCACACAAGCCTGTGTAAATCTCTGACTGTCAATTTGTCGCAGCCTGCTGAGCTTCAGCAGTTAAGGCCTCATGTGTCGCTTGGCTGATCTCTCTAGTGGGGAAAAATGCTCCATATTGCACAGAATGCTTTTAACGATCATCCTTCAGTACAAACACAGATGAAAAACAACTAAGCACTGTCTGAAAAGGTGAACATTGTTGAAAAATGTATTTATTTGTGGCTAGCAAAATAGTACAAGCTTATACAATGCAAGACAATTTTATGTATACTGTATAATCAGTGCTCTGAATCCATGTTTCTTCAAAACTTGTTTACTTTTTTTGAAAATAATCAGTAATAATGAACTCAGACACCTACCCTGTGTACATTTTAAGATTTGGTTTTGCACAAAATCAGTGGTAACTGTTTCATATGTATAGTATGAAATAGGCAAACCGCCAGATTGGAATTTCTTTGCTCCAGCATTCACGTTGAAAGGGCAATGGGTTATGTTGCCACTAATTTTATGCACCACATATACTGCTATGACCAAAAGCTTAGCATCACCCTATAGAATTAACTAATTTTGCTTCATAAAGTTGAATGAAACCTGCTGAATAATGTAACGCTAACATATTAAATTATATACTGCTTTGCAGTTTTACATATACTTAACAAAAAACTGAATAAAATTGGCTTCCGGTAGACTTTTGCAATATTATTTTGTAGTTTCCTTGACTGCATGATTTTTAATAAAAGATCAAAATGATGTTCACAATGTGACAAAGTGGGGTATGTTTGCCACATGCAGGACCGTCTTCACTTGTCTTTTGTAAAGGAACAGCACTCCACAAGCACAGGTAGGTTTAAAACAGGGCGGTGCCTGTATATTTATTTATTTTCACACAAACAAAACAAAATAAACTAGAGTTGCCAGGCTTCCAGTAACAGTAACAGTACCAAACACTTTAGCAAATAGTGCAGAATGCCAGTCACAGTACCAGTACTAAACGCTTCAACAAATAGTGCAAAATGCCAGTACCAGTACCAAACACTTTAGCAAATAGTGCAAAATGCCAGTACCAGTACCAAACACTTTAGCAAACAGTGCAGAAAGCCATTTTTACATAGTACCCATGACCCAATGTGCACTCTATTATGAGTTATAAGCCAGTTTTACATTTGACCTTTAGGAGAGGTCAGAGGTCACGGGCAATGACATTTTTTTTGATAGAGCATACATGGGTTACTATATGTGTTCCATAGTAACCATGGCCCTATCTGCACTCTATAAGGAGTTATTAGCCAATTTTGTATGTTGATGATGTCATCCAATGTGGCCGCCATGTTTTTTATTGTAGCAACTTCCCTTGAACACCCTTTAACGACAACCACACTACAATCATGTGTGCCATTGGGTTTGGTTCAATTGGACTAGCAGTTTGGGAGAAGAAGATCTTTGTAGTTTGTGATTATGACGTCTGTACCGTGTGATTATGATGTCATGCAGTATGACCGCCATACCACACAACCTATCGGCTGCTTACGAGCTGCAGATAAGCTTGGACTATCCCTCAACAAGTATACCAACTTTCAGCACTCTGTAATAAGTGGTTTTCGAAAGATGAATTTTTACATTTAGGCAAAATGTTTCTTTTCAATCCAGTATGGCGGCCAAACCATGTGACCTACGACATATGTTCAATTAACATTTACCAACTTTCCATAAGCATCTACCATCCTACTGAATTTCGTCAGTTTTCGAGCTGAAAGAATAATAAGAATGATCCCAGCAACAATAGGCTTCCCAGCCCTATGGCCTGGAAGCCTAATAAAGCAAAATCTAACTCCAGTTTGGAGTACTAACTACACTGTTCATAATCCCTCACTAGCAGACTGGACAGCTAAGCGTTTATCAGTCACACACTTTTACACACAAGTGTAAGTTTAACACAATACCTTTTCCTTTGTTTCCAGTCCACACATAGACGCTGTCTTCAAACCCTCCAACCAACCAGAACATTCAAACTGTGGTATTTTTATTAATGAACTTAATCAGTCGCAGCTGATTAGTATTTTCTCATTATCTTCATTAAATAATCCTAAAATTCTAGGCTAAACTTTTGGCCAAAGCTGTAAGTTTAGGGGTTATAGTGTAGTATAAAAGAATTGCAAAAAATATCTTTTTTCTAACCCCCTGTTGGCACTAGCAATATCATTCACTCTTTCTTTGCTTGTATTTTTACTTCAGAATATTATTCGAAACTAGAGATCAACAGTTGATGTTTCTTCCTGGTATCTTATCACTTCATATGTTGTAGTTCAAACTCACTCCACAGTTATTGCTACATTCAGACCATATGACCTACAGCAAAGTATGGTAAGCACTTATTTTGAACTTGCTTTAGAGCGACAAGCAGTGTGGCTGGAACGCATAGGGAACTTGAGCAGTTGATAAAAATGTGCCACTCAAAGTAGCTTAAATAATAAATGATCAGAGTTTCAGTTCAGCTTTGGGTTCATTAGCATTCAAATGTAACTTTGGTAATTTTAAATAAGGAATATAAATTGGATAAAAATGAGTAATGCATGTGATGTTGTTTAATTCGCTCCCTGAGCAGATTCTTGCTTAAGAGGTCTTGCTTTTTTTTTTTTTTTTTAAGCCACAGCCCTTTTGATCAATAAGCTGGTTTGATGTCACTATTATTATTATTATTATTATTATTATTATTATTATTATTATTATTATTATTATTATTTCTTAGCAGACACCCTTATCCAGGGCGACTTATTACAAGATATCACATTATTTCACATTATACAGATATCACATTACTTTTTACATACAATCACCCATTTATACAGTTGGGTTTTTACTGGAGCAATCTAGGTAAAGTACCTTGCTCAAGGGCACAGCAGTGTCCCCCACCTGGGATCGAACCCATGACCCTCCGGTCAAGAGTCCAGAGCCCTAACCACTACTCCACACTGCTGCCCGATGCACGCAATTTGTCCAGCACATAAATTAGTCAAATGTATCCAGTACACAATCAAAGCCCCAGAGCACTCACAGTGAAATGTATTATGCCGTGCTAGTTTGCTGTAGTTCCAACTCGCTTGGGGCTGGTTCAAAATGTAACTTAATATGGAGATCCTTAACAAATACTGGCTTCTTTGGTCTCAGTGGAAGAGATGATAATCACATTTGGTAAAACACAGGAAATACCGGTACAAGTGAGCAGTCACATCCCCAAGTGGGAAGCAAAAAAATCCTGATGGAATGGAATGGAAGAAAGGAAAAAAAAAACTCCTTACTGAGAGGAAATCTTTGGGAAACTAAAGTGCACTGAATCAGTCACACAAAATAACACAGAGAAGCATGCATTGTTTAATAATGTTTTAGGGTATATACAGTAGTTATACTGTTGTTTGTTGAATTAGAATGACCTGTTAATAAGGTATTAACATATGTGGTAATTAGCATTTTAGTATTGAAAAGATGACATTTTAAATTCATTGCTCCTATTATGGATAAATGGTAGTGCAAAGGTAATAACACCTCCCTTGACTCCTTCTATCATGCCAGGGAAGAGAAGGCAGAGTCCTCCCCAAGTTTAATAACAAGTTTTAAACTGCAAAAGTCAGCTAGTCTCAGCTCATAAGCCATGGGAACTCTCTCCTTGCTGGTCTCCCTGCTTTGGCTATCCGACCCTCCAGCTTATTCAAAAGTCTGCTGCTCGTCTTGTATTCTCCCAAACTCGCTACTCTCATGCTACCCCTCTGCTTCACACCCTCCACTGGCTACCTTTCTCTGCTCGTCTTCACCACACTCTCGCCCTCCCTGCTCCTCCTCCTCTACTGGTCGACTGGCCATGCCTTCCCTCCACTCTCCGTCCTCCCGGGCCCGCTCCTTTTCCCCAGCCCCTCTGTGGTGGAACCAGCTACCGGAGAACTTCAGGACTGCTCTGTCACTGCCTTCTGTAGCCTCCTCAAGACCCACCTGTTTAGACTGTACTTGTAGATCTCTTGATCCATCCCTGTTATTATGCACTGGACTTGCCTGATCTAAGCACCATGTTACTGGCTCCTCGGCTAATGTACCATTCTTGTACTGTTGCACTACTAATATGTCCTTGTAGAAATAACTTGTTGTAATCCTTACTTGTTGCATCCTAGTTCATAATGTACTTTAGTAGTATTATTTGCACTTACTGTAAACTATACTATTTAAATATTAATCTTGCATTGTAATACTGTACTGTAGGAACATAACAGGTTAATGGGATTTGGCATATAAGTCTGGAGGCAGCTGGCCTAGTCTCTATGACAACCAGAAAGATAAGGAGTATAGACTTTTATTCTTTGTGTTTTAAACTTATTTTTAATTGTACTGAATCTGCAAAGTTGTAATAAAAGAGGTAAAAGGGAGTGAGCCTAGCTCGGTAAACATAGCTACACGGATAAGTGAGCCCCACAGGCTCGACCAAAATTGACTCCCTAGAATTGCCAGGTGTTGCGGCTAATTCAATATAGTTATTGTAAGTTTGGAAAACTTCAAAGGCAACCAAAAGGCTGTCTGTGTCAGGGTAAATTGTAAAAGTCAGTCAGAGAAAGGAAACAGCAGAGGTAACATCTTGAACTGCAATGCTGCTATCAACATCAAGCAAGTAAAGTCATGAAAAAAGGAGCTTGCACATAATATCTTTAACCAACAGCTCCAAACATGAATGAATAAGTCAGGGAAACTGGAGATTGCTTTTAATAACTGGACTGTAAGCTCTGAATAACATCTAGAAAACACCCAATGATTACACTTTAATTATCTTCATTGGGAATCTAATAACCCAATCTTCTCTACAGTACTGCCCTGTAATACCTGTAAGTCGCCTTGGATAAATAAATAAGCCTCTTTTTCATAGGACATTTAAAACCTTGATTTCAGGAGCTGTATACGTTCTCTGTAATGGTTGAAGTTACAGATAAGTACATACACAAGGTGAGCATATCGCTGTATCATGTAATTTGATTCAAGATAAAAGTACACAGATTTGGGAGACTACCCGTTCAGTTGAATACCAGACAGTATTATATCCACACAGGACAGTTATAATTATGTAGCACTTATAACAACTTCATAAAGGCTACATAACATTGTATGTACAAAATCTTTCATAATATGTTTGAAAAACGTTATTACATTTAAAGCAAATTTTTGTGACTGATAGCCATTAACACTTTTACTTTTCTTTTTTTTTTAAATCTTATTACATACAATCATTTTGTAGCATTGCACACAAAAATTGTATGAACTCATATGTGATTCTGAAGGATTATGCATATAGTGTTATGTAGCAATTATTCATTGAAACCTTTATTTAACCAGGTAAAGACATTGAGAACAAGTTCTCATTTAAAATGCCAACCTGGCCAAGAGGCAGCATAAATACAACAGACAACAATACACAGTTATTTTACCTAATAAAATCAGCATCTACTCTGACAAGCACATGAAACAGGGAAAAGAGCTTCAAGTCTAGAAAAGAAAGCACCCTCTGAGATAAAACCAGGGAGTTTAAGTCTTGATTTTAACTCATTCCAATTATGAAAGTGTTATGAATGCTACATAAAGTATCACATTTCATCTTTGTTCTTTTGGGGCTATTAAGAATAACAAATATGCAGAAAAAAATATTAGGTAATTCTGAAAATGATGGTAGAAATACCAAAAAATACAAGCCCTGTGGCACTGAGGTTGAGGTATGTGGGAAGCAAATTGAACATTTTTAACATTTTCCAGTCTTTTACAATGCTCCATAGTTCTACTGTGTTTATAGCTCATCATGATCCATTTACTTTGTGTGGAGTGGAATTCATAATGCTCAAACTATGCAAGGTCCATTGTTCAGGGTCACACACTGTATATAAAGCTGACTTCACAAAAGAGGGTCAGCAGTGTGTGGGATTACCCATCACAAATCTGGTTTCTTGACTCATAGGCAGGCCAAGTCCACCACCCGCCGACTTGGGCCCTGCGCAGGGGCGGGGGGGGGGTGTTTCCCTTCCTTCCTTCGTCTCTCCTATACGGACCCGAGACACTTTTCCCTACCCTTGCCTGACCTGACCTGGACTTGACAGTGTCCTTCATGTTTGTCTTCTCATTCTCTTTGTCACCCAGCACCCAGAGGATCCTGCCTGACCCGGCCTGGACTTGAGAGCTTCGTCTTTCGTATGTTCTGTCTCTCATCCTCGGTGAGAGTTCAGAGTGTCTTGTTTGTATGTCTTGTCCTGGTCCTTACTCGTCTCAAGCCGCTCAGCAGCCAGAGGATGCTGCCTGACCCGGTCCTTTGAGTAACAGGGATCTGTCCAGCCTGTCCTGTGTCTAACACTATTGTCACTCAAGCACTCACATGCTTCAAGCTCGCTGCCCCTCACGCCTTTTTTTACTCTCAAGCCCTCGTAGGCACCCAGTGAAATTACAATCAATAGCCACAGTATCTTTATCAAAATAACACTTTACACAATAAAAGTACAATCCCAAATTAAACTATAAATACAAAATCTATCTGACATAGCAATTCTTCCTAAAACAATTGGCTTATATTAATACTATCTAAAAACAACTTCATTTGTGCAAATAGGCAGGGAGGGTCCTGGTAACCCGGCAAACTCACAATACTTCTCAACTAGGGTTGCCACCTCATTACCTCAAAAATAATGAACAGACCCTAACGCAACGCCACGCAACACCCGTGCCCCCCCCCCCCCCCACATTTTTATTTTTTTTACTCTCACAGATTAGACCTCTTAAAACATATATATATAAAGTTAGTTCCAGG
The DNA here is from genome assembly GCF_902713425.1 of Acipenser ruthenus. NCBI lineage: Eukaryota > Metazoa > Chordata > Actinopteri > Acipenseriformes > Acipenseridae > Acipenser > Acipenser ruthenus. The sequence goes on along the minus strand of NC_081191.1, from coordinate 72,902,316 downwards.
GCACTTTTGTAGATTCTTGGCAATTCAAACAAATGTCAGGATTTCACACACATTCAATACAAACAAATATCAATGAAAAACCTAGAACTATGTGGAATTACAAGTTCCCTTTAAAATAAATTTCTTCTTTAAAATAAATACCACAAAGCTATTGCACATTTCAGATTAAGCCGTGGACATGCAACCTGCCCTGGTTCCCGATGAAATTTCTGCTGACAGGAAGTCACATGACAGAATGAATTCACTGCATAAAGCTAAAGATAAATAAAAAAAAAGATATATTGATCTTTGTAAACTCTCTGCACAAATTCTGCTAAATTCGCAGCCTGAGTTTGTAAGTCTTTACAGAATCAGAATTGATTGTCAAAATGACTAAGATATGTGAATTTAAAAATTGTTAGTAAAGTAGAAATTATTACTGATTTACAAATTGCTTATGATGAGCTAATAACAATGCTGTTGTGTCCAAACATGGATGGTACCAACATATATTGAATCTTTATTGGCAGCCATTAAGTTCTTTATTTCCTTTTCCATGCATATTTTTGGTTGCTTCTTGCAGCAGCAAGGAGAGGTTTGTCCTCCATGATCAAGGAGTGGTGGTCTGCACACCCCACTTCAAAACAGAGGCTCACCGGACCTTACTTTTGATAAGCTCCATTGAATACCTGTTTCGGCTGTCGCTCCATTTGTTTTGCGATGGACACCATAGTTGACGTGTGTTGTCGCCACTAAAAGCTGAAACTGAGTTCAGAGAT